>NC_057800.1:530855066-531137605 GCF_018294505.1 Triticum aestivum
ATGCTCGATACTTCTTGTGTTGGCTCTTTTATGATAAAGACTATTGAATTCAGATGGAATTTATTGGATAGAATTAAACGCAACTTTGAAGATTGGGACCTCGACGAAGGTAAAGAGTCAGGTATGACACCTGAGTTTGATTGTGTTAAATCTTTTATGGATACCGATATTTTCCGTAAGTTTAGCACTAAATATGGACTTGACTCTGAGATAGTAGCTTCTTTCTATGAATCTTTTGCTACTTATGTTGATCTCCCTAAGGAGAAGTGGTCTAAATATCATCCTCCCATAGAAGTAAAAGTAGCTGCACCTATTAAAGTTGAAGAAAAGGCTGTCACTTATAATGATCCTATTGTTCCTACTTCTTATGTTTAGAAAGCACCTTTCCCTGTTAGAGTAAAGGATCATGCTAAAGCTTCAACTGTTGTTCATAAAAGCAATATTAGAACTTATACACCTCCTGAGCAAGTTAAAGTAGAACCTAAAATTGCTATTGTTAAAGATCTCTTGTCTGATAATATTGATGGGCATGTTATTCAGTTTGAAGGTGAAACTGCTAGAATTGCTAAACCTTGTGATAAAGATAAACATAGACCTGTGGTAGGCGTGCCTGTTATTTCTGTTAAAATAGGAGATCATTGTTATCATGGCTTATGTGATATGGGTGCTAGTGCTAGTGTAATACCTATTGACTTATATGAAGAAATTAAGAATGAAATTGCCCCTACTGAGTTAGAAGATATTGATGTCACAACTGAACTTTCCAATAGAGATACTACTTCACCAATTGGAATTGTTAGAGATGTTGAAGTCTTGTGTGGGAAAACTAAATATCCTACTGATTTTCTTGTTCTTGGTTCCCCACAAGATAGTTTTTGTCCCATTATATTTGGTAGACCCTTCTTAAATACTGTCAATGCAACCATAGATTGCACAAAGAATGTTGTTACTATTGGCTTGGATGATATGGTTCATGAGTTTAATTTCTCTAAATTTAGTAAACAACATCGCGAGGAAGAATTGCCTAGTAAGGATGAAATTATTGGTCTTGCTTCTATTGCCGTACCTCCTAGTGATCCTTTAGAACACTATTTACTAGACCATGAAAATAATATGTTCATGAATGAAAGAAGGGAAATAGATGAAGTATTCTTTAAACAGAAACCTATTCTGCAACACAATTTGCCTGTTGAAATTTTAGGGGATCATCCTCCACCCAAGGGTGATCCCGTGTTTGAACTTAAACCTTTGCCTGATAATCTTAAATATGCTTATCTTGATGAAAAGAAGATATATCCTGTTATTATTAGTGCTAACCTTTCAGAGCATGAAGCAGATAGATTATTGAAAACTCTGAAGAAGCATCGTGCTGCTATTGGATATACTCTTGATGATCTTAAGGGCATTAGTCCCACTCTATGTCAACATAAAATAAATTTGGAAGCAGATGCCAAACCAGTTCGTGATCCTCAACGACGTCTGAATCCTAAAATGAAAGAAGTGGTAAGAAAAGAAATAATTAAGCTTCTGGAGGCAGGTATAATTTATCCCGTTGCTGATAGTGAGTGGGTAAGTCCTGTCCATTGTGTCCCTAAGAAGGGATGTATTATTGTTGTTCCTAATGATAAAGATGAATTGATTCCACAAAGAATTATCACAGGTTATAGGATGATAATTGATTTCCGCATATTAAATAAAGCTACTAAGAAAGATCATTACCCCTTACCTTTTATTGATCAAATGCTAGAAAGATTATGCAAACATACACACTATTGCTTTCTAGATGGTTATTCTGGTTTCTCTCAAATACCTGTGTCGGCTAGAGATCAATCAAAGACTACTTTTACATGCCCTTTTGGTACTTTTGCTTATAGACGTATGCCTTTTGGTTTATGTAATGCACCTGCTACCTTTCAAAGATGCATGATGGCTATATTCTCTGAGTTTTGTGAAAAGATTTGTGAGGTTTTCATGGACGACTTTTCCGTCTATGGTTCCTCCTTTGATGATTGCTTGAGCAATCTTGATCGAGTTTTGCAGAGATGTGAAGAAACTAATCTTGTCTTGAATTGGGAAAAGTGCCACTTTATGGTTAATGAAGGTATTGTCTTGGGGACAAAGTTTCGGAAAGAGGTATTGAACTTGATAAAGCCAAGGTTGATGCTATTGAAAAGATGCCATGTCCCAAGGACATCAAAGGTATAAGATGTCGGCGTTCTAGGAACGGGGGTCCCCAGACTTGCCTGCCTGCGGCATGCAGCGTGGCTCAAAGGGGGTCCAGCACGACCCGTCTTCATCAACACAGACCCAAGACCCTCGCGAGGGGCCAAGCCTCGCGGGGCAGACGACACGGAGCTTCCTCAGGCATGGCCTCATCAGGCTGGCTCCCGAGGAGGCGGAGAGATCAAGGCGGGGTACCTCACGAGGTGCCCGTGACGCAAGCCATGACGACCAAGGGTGCCAGGCGGGCGCCAGCGCACGCAGTGTCCTCCTTTCCTCTTTGGTGCAAAGGGAGCAAGCGCAGGCGAGAGCATCAAGCAAAGGCACCCGTTTCGGTGCAACGAGACCAAGACCAGTCCAACGGCAGGGAGGAAGTCATTGTGGAGCGCAAGGCAGCGTCACCACCAGAGCCTTTGGCAGGCGAGGACCAACTTAGTCAGGATAAGTGTACCAGATGTTCCCCTTCAAAATGGCCAATTATTGGCGCCCTTCCCGCTCAATATTTGGGAAGAGGCCCAGGGCCTTTGCCTATAAATAGGACTAGCCACCCCCAGGGTAGAGGAGAGAAAAAAGAGGGAAAATCAGAGAGAATCGGCCAACCCGGCATCGAGATCGGATCACAATCGAGAAGAGAGAGAGAGAGAGAGAGAGAGAGAGAGAGAGAGAGAGAGAGAGACGGGTGACTGAACTCCTCCTAGCAGTTTGTCGCCCTAGCCAAGGACAGACCCTCGCGAGGCTGTTCTTCCTTGTATTGCTCATCATCATCAGCCCAAGAGGCAATCCACCACACCACACACTGGAGTAGGGTATTACACCACAACGGTGGCCCGAACCAGTATAAACCCTGTGTCTCTCGTGCTGTTCTTTCCATAGCTTAGATCTTAGCGAGGCGGAGGGGTGCAGGTAAGTAGAAGGCGAAATCTCCGCGCGCACCCCAGTGTTCGAACCTCAAGGGTCTGCCGGAACCCGAAATCCGACATTTGGCGCGCCTGGTAGGGGTGCGCCGGAATTCGTCTTCCACCACCCCGTTCTCCTCCGACCATCGCGTCCATGTCTGACGCTCGTCGGGCCCGCGCCGAGCGCCGGGCCGCTCTCGCTTCCCGCGTCGCCCAGACGGCTCCTGTTGGTAGGCGTCTTCGCCGTTCCCCGTCACCTGCCATCAACGCCGCCACCAACCCGGCAGGGGACGAGCAGCAAGCGTCGTCTCAGCATCCATCCATACGGCAAGACGGCCGCACCGCTACTCCCTTGCTCACCCCAGCTGGTTCTTCGTCCTGCGCGCTCCGCGCACCCATGGAGGCTCGAGCTGCGCTCATCATGGCAAACGATCTCCTGCGCTACCGTCCCGTCGACGACGTCTACGAAGAATGGCTCAACCGCGTCGCCGAGCTCGTCCGCGCTGCAGGGGGCTCTCCTGCACCGTCCGTTCCGCTGCACTGCACCCCGCCCCGCGCGGGCGACTAAGCTCCGGCGGTGCCCCGGCCGCCTCCTCCTCAAGAAGGCGCCATGGCTCCAAGGCGCGTGGCCCCTGGGTGAAACCCGCTCCGTCAGGTGCCAGCGCGGCAAGAGCAGAGCTGCCAAGAAGTCCCTCGCCCGCAAGAAGCTGGCCGGGCGCTCCCTGCACCAGCATGTCGCGACCACGCTCCTGCTCCCGCACGTCAAGACCCCGCGCTGCTCCCAGCTGCAGCGCGTGGGGACATGCAAGACCAAGCTCTCCGTCACCCAAGGCCTCCCGTGGCCACAGCTGGCTTCCGTGCCTTCACCACCGAGCTACGCAGCGTCGCGTGGCCCCGCAAGTTCAAGCCAGACCTGCCTCCTCGTTACGACGGCACGGCCGACCCTGCGGAGTTCCTCCAGCTCTATGAGCTGGCATCGAAGCTGCCAACGGAGACGAGAAGGTCATAGCGAACTGGTTTCCCATGGCGCTCAAGGACGGGGCCCGCACCTGGCTCCAGGCATGATCTCCTCCTGGGACGAGATGCGCACCCGCTTCATCGCCAACTCCCAAGGTACTCGTGACCGGCCACCCGCCGTGAGCGACATGCGCCGCGTCAAGCAACAACCCGGAGAGACCCTGCAGAAGTACATCTAGTGCTTCAACAACGCACGCCTCAAGATTCCCAAGGTGACCGGGGAGGCCATCATCTCAGCCTTCTCCGACAGCGTGCGCGATGTCAAGATGAAGGAGGAGCTGGCGATGCATGAAGACCTGTGCACCTCCTTGGAGTTGTTCAACTTGGCAACCAAGTGTGCCAGGGCTGAAGAAGGGCGTCTCTCCCTCCTCGAGCTGCCTGCCGCAGACCCAGAAGAGAAGAAGCCCAAGGCCAAGGATGTGAAGCGCAAGGGGGCTGCCGTGCTCGCGGCAGAACCAGACACCAAGCGGGGCAGAGATCAGCCCGAACCTTCCAAGGGTAGTTGGTACTGTGTGTACCACGACCTCCACACCCACAACACCAACGAATGTCAAGAGCTCCGAGCCGTGCGAGAAGGAAGGATCGGCCGTCGCCCCGATCGCGGTGACCGGGGGTACGGTCGAGGAGGAGGAAGGAACACAGGATGCTGGGAAGACCGCTGCCCGCGCCAAGGGTGGCGTGATCAACCTCGCGAGGATCGCTGGCAAGACCCGCCTCGCGAGGGAGATTGGAGGGATCATCCTCGCAAGGATCGCCCGCAAGGCAACGCAGGCCTCCCTCCGCTGCCGCCGCAGCCAAGGAGAAACGAGGACCGCCATTAGGACGAGGGGGCTGGGGGCTTCCAGGAGCCGCGCGCGATCGCCTGCATCCTGGGCGGGGCTCAAGCCCCAGCCTCTCAACGCATCTTCAAGTAGTTCGCCTGCGAAGTGAATGCAGTCCTCCCCAAGCTCGAAGCCACGCGCCCTCTCACGTGGTCGGCGTGCGCCATCACGATCAGCTCAAGTGTGCGGCCATAGCCGGAGTCCTCCCGATGCTTTGTTCCCCAATCATCAGCAACGTGGTGGTCACCAGGACCCTCATCGATGGCGGGGCAGGGCTCAACGTCCTGTCCGTGGAAACATTCAACAATCTCCAAGTGCCCTACAACCAGCTTCAGCCAACCAAGCCTTTCTCCGGAGTCACCGATGGCTCCACGGTCCCGATTGGGCAGGTCCGCCTCCCTGTCACCTTCGGGGCACGCGACAACTACCGCACCGAGCTCATAGACTTCGAAGTCGCCCACATTCGCCTGCCGTACAATACCATCCTTGGGTACCCAGCGCTAGCCAAGTTCATGGCCGTAACTCACCACGGCTACAACATCCTCAAGATGCCAGGAAGTGGCGGAGTCATCACGGTGCCCTGTGAAGAGAGGGACGTGGTGTGTTCCCTGGAACGAGCCTTTCAGGCCGCATCACTGGAAGACCCGGATCGCGGAAGCAGGAGGCTTCCCGAGACCGCCCCCAAGAAGAAGAAGAAGACGTCGTCCGGCCCGGCCCCTCAAGAGGCAGGCCCCTCAGGGCCCGCGCCTACCCAGGGGGAACCTCCTTCCATCGCATAGGAAAGCGCGCCCGGCGCCCTCCTCAGGAGGGCTCGAGGGCTCTCCCCTGGAGGGCCACCGACCTGGCTAAGGTCACAAGGGAGGCGCTTGGGCACCACATGGAGGCGTGTTTCGAAGCACGTTTCCCTCAAGAAGGAGTAAGGCAAGGAGAGCCAGACCCTCAGGAGTTCGTCAGCAAGGCCATTTAGGAGCTACAGGAGTCAAGAGTCATGAAAGGCGGCTGCCGCCTACCAGCTGTGGCTCCCCATCTAGGCGAGGATGGTGGGCTGTGCGTCTGCATCGACATACCAGGGCTCAATCGAGTCGCCTCTCTGGAGCGCCTCTGGCCCTTGCGAGTGGGGCGCTGCGAAGGTCCACCCCACAGCTACGTTCGCATGCCTTACGGCTTGCCGAACGCGGCTGCCACGTGCCAGCGCCTCATGGGGCATCATGGAGGCTCAAGAGGCCAGGCGTTCCGCAGCCCTGGCGGAGATGGAGATGGTCCGCGAAGAGCCACCAGCGCCTCTGGAGCCTCGCGAGGCCCCTGGGCCTGGGGGCTCATGAGGATCGACTTCCGCGGCCCATTGAGTCTGCTACACCGACACTCCTTCGTCCTCAACATCATCAGGTGACATCTTTCAAGTTTCATTTCCAGCTGGGAGCGCCCCCCAGGGCTGCATTATTCCCAGGCCGCGCGGGTCCGTCCCTGCGGCATGTATCCCTTTTATTTCATGTTGTTAGCTTACTTTGTTGGGGGCGCCCCACGGGCTGCATCATCCCCAAGTTGCTTGGGCCAGACCCAGCGACATGTATCCCTTTTGCATTTATTTCCGGCTATGCGTTCGACCCACCATGCTTGATTATTTGATGCCTGTCCACGGCACCTCTTCTGTTGGATTTCGGGTTCCGGCAGACCCTTGAGGTTCGAACACTGGGGTGCGCGCGGAGATCCTACCTACCTGCACCCCTCCGCCTCGCTAAGATCTAAGCTATGGAAAGAACAACACGAGAGACACAAGGTTTATATTGTTCGGGCCACCGTTGTGGTGTAATACCCTACTCCAGTGTGTGGCGTGGTGGATTGCCTCTTGGGCTGATGATGATGAACAATACAAGGAAGAACAGCCTCGCGAGGGTCTGTTCTTGGCTGGGGCGATGAACTGCTGGGAGGAGTTCAGTCACCCTTCTCTCTCTCTCTCCGATTGTTTATGCCCCTCTCCCCTGGGTGTGGCTAGTCCTATTTATAGAGGCCCTAGTCCTCTTCCCAAATATCGAGCGGGAAGGGAGCCAACAATGGCGGGCTAATTTGAAGGGGAACAACTAGTACCAGCTATCCTGACAAAAGTAGTCTTTGCCTGCACAAAGCTCTGGTGGTGACGCCGTCTTGGGCTCCACAATGACCTCCGTCTTGCAGTCCTCCTGGTCCTGGTCTTGTTGCACCGAAATGGTAACCTTTGCCTGATGCCTCGGTACTCCGCGGCTGCGCTTGCCCCCTTTGCACCAAAGAGGAAAGGAGGACACTGCGCGGGCTGGCACCCGCCTGGCGCCCTTGGTCGTCATGGCTTGCGTCACGGGCACCTCGTGAGGTACCCCGCCTTGATCTCTCCGCCTCCTCGCGAGCCAGCCTGATGAGGCCGTGCCTGAGGAAGCTCCGCGTCGTCCGCCCTGCGAGGCTTGGCCCCTCGCGAGGGTCTTGGGTCTGTGTTGGTGAAGATGGGCCGTGCTGGGCCCCCCTTTGAGCCACGCCGCAGGCCGCAGGCAGGCAAGTCTGGGGACCCCCGTTCCCAGAACGCCGACAGTAGCCCCCGGGCCCAAGGCGCGCCCGGGCTTGGCCGTGCAGGGAGGCGAAAGGGCAAGAGCGAAGCGCCGCGGGCCCTAACAGCCTGCGGTCTTGGGCGCCGCGTGGCGGTTGATTGGACGTGGGCGTCTCCACTTCCCCATGGCGCCTCGGCAACTGCACGGATTGGACAAGTCCCTGCATGCAAAGCGGGTCATAATTACCTGCGATCGTGGGGGCCGTCGGTTGGCCCTCACCAGCTATAAGTACGGATTGGCGCGCGCCCTTCCAGTTCATCCCCCCTTGCTTCTCCTTCTTCTTCATGGCCCCGTGGAGGAGGTGCTTGGCCGCAGAGAAGGGGAAGGCTCGCCAGGTTGAGCCTGCCTCTCCCCCGCCCAAGCGCGGCCGAGGGCGCCCTCGCAAACATCTTGTGGCCACCACGGCAGCTCCCCGCGGCCGTGGAGGCGATTTTCAGCATAGCGACGGGCGGATTGCTGCGGTCGGGGGGCACGCTCCGGTCGCGCGTCCCCCTAGGCCGCACTTTCGCGCTGCAGAGGTGCTGCCGGAGTTTGTCGTGTGGTCCGCGGAGCCGACTAGCACCCGGCTTCCGCTTCCTCGCTTCCTCCTCGGCGAGCTCCCGGCCGGCGCCCCGGGCGGCCTCTGGCTTCAGGCCGACGGCTGCTGCAGCCGGGCCTCATGGGCTTCACTGGAGGTCTCCGCAGCCGGGAGCCTGGCCCTGGCGCGCGGTTGGCAGACGTTTGCCCGCGCGCATGGCCTGAGCCGTCGTTGCACCCTACATTTCAAGTTTGACGGCGATGCCACCCTCTACGTGAGGGTGTTTGGGGAAGATGGTCGCCGGGTAGGGTGCTGCCCCGAGGACGACGACCGCGGCCGGGAACCCAGCTCCGGCGATGATGGAGAAGACAAGCGCTCGCGTGACTGGCGGCGCTCGGGGTTCCCCAAGCTTCTCCGGTTCTTCTTCAGGCGGCGACTCTTCCAGCGGTGGCCGCGGTCAGCCTCCACGCCGTCGCATCTGCTTGGGAGGTGGTAGCGTGTCCGCCCGCCGTCGCGCCCCGGTGAAGCGCGAGAGGAAGTCTACCTGAGCCCCGGAGGCAGCTTGAGTCTTCCCTGCAGGCCGATGTGAGGCGAGCTGCGCCTGATCTGTTCTTTCTTTTCCTTTTTCCTGCGTAAAAAGATAGTAGTGTGGACCCCCGCGGGGGCGTGTTTGGGTTATTGCTGTTAATCATCGTTTTGCTTCCGTTATCGTGCCTTCCGGCTACGTGCCCGCGTGTGGATAGTTCCCGGCCCCAGCCGTGGGGGGGCGACCGACCCAGGCCCTGTGTTCGTGTCGCGATGCCCATGGGGCACGGACTGGAGGGGTGCTCCTGTAATGGACCCAGGTCGCGAACCCTTTGAACGACTAGGACAGGAACACTCGCAAGGGCGCTCGGCTGTCCCCCCCCCTCGCGAGGCCTTGCATAAGAGAAATCGAGGCAGGAGAGTGAAAAGTCGAAGAACCACAAGCCAAAGACGGCAACAACTTCAATAAAACTTCGAATGAGAAGGAACAAGTCAACTGCGGAAAGCAAATGAAAAGCCGCGTCCGGCACCTAATCTAGTCTTCGACGTCTTCTCACCAGCGCGGAGCTAAGTGCTGCCACTGGGCGTGGGAGGGAGCCCCAGGGCCTGAGGCCGGCGCTCCTGAGACTCCGGGGCGTGTACAGCCCCAACTCATTATTACGTGAGAGTGTCACGGGCGGCGAGCTTCACAGGCGTTGGCCTTCTTCACAGGCTCCGGGCCTTTTTCCAAAACGCGACAGCTTCACAGGCATTCGCCTTCTTCACAGGCTCTGGGCCTTTTCCAAAACGCGACAGCTTCACAGGCATTCGCCTTCTTCACAGGCTCTGGGCCTTTTCCAAAACGCGACAACTTCACAGGCATTCGCCTTCTTCACAGGCTCTGGGCCTTTTCCAAAACGCGACAGCTTCACAGGCATTCGCCTTCTTCACAGGCTCTGGGCCTTTTCCAAAACGCGACAGCTTCACAGGCATTCGCCTTCTTCACAGGCTCTGGGCCTTTTTAGGGGTAGAACCTCCGGAGGTGCTGGATGTTCCATGCGTTCTGGACCGGCACCCCCTCCTGAGTCTCCAAGCACGCGGAGCCGGGCCTGGAAACATGAACAACTTTGAACGGGCCCTCCCACATGGGAGAGAGCTTGTGCAGCCCCTCCCTGGAGAGAACCCGCCTGAGCACGAGGTCTCCTACCTCGAGAGTTCTGGGGCGGATGTTGCGGCAGTGATATCGCCGCAGTGCTTGTTGGTACCTCGCCGCTCGCAGCGCGGCTTCTCGGCGACGTTCCTCCCCCAGCACGAGGTCCATCCCCCGCATGGCGTCCTGCTGCGCCTCGTCGAACGCCAGGACCCGCGCGGAGCGACGTCTGACCTCGTGAGGGAGGACCGCTTCGGCTCCGTAGACCAGGAAGAACGGGGTCTCTCTAGTCGGCTTGGTCGTGGTTGTGTGGATGGACCACAACACGGACTGAAGCTCGTCGTACCAACCTCTGCCGCAGGCCTCCAGCTTCTTCTTGAACGTCCTGGTCTTGAGGCCCCTCAGGACCTCTGCGTTGGCTCGCTCGGCCTGGCCGTTGCTTCGGGGGTGCGCCACCGAAGCGTAGCATATCTGCGTTCCAAGGTTAGCACAGTATGTTTTGAAGAGGTTACTGGTGAACTGCGAACCGTTGTCCGTGATGATGCGGTTCGGCACCCCGAACCGGCTCACGATGCCCTTGATGAACTTGACCGCGGAACCCGCGGGAATGGTGCGGACAGCCTCTACTTCAGCCCACTTGGTGAACTTGTCCACGGCGACGTAGAGGTAGCGGTAGCCCCCTGGCGCCCGAGGAAACGGGCCCAAGATGTCCAGCCCCCAGACTGCGAATGGCCACGAAAGGGGTATAGTCTGCAGGCCTCCTGCTGGCTGATGGATCTGCTTGGCGTGGAACTGGCAGGCCTCACAAGCTTTCACTAGTTCGACGGCGTCATTGAGCGCGGTGGGCCAATAAAACCCACTGCGGAACGCCTTGCCGACGAGGGTCCGTGATGATGAATGATGTCCACAGTCTCCGCCGTGTATATCTTCCAGCAGTTCCTTCCCTTGCTCCCTGGAGATGCAGCGCAGGGATACATCGTTTGGTCGCTTCCGGTAGAGCTCTCCATCCTTGATGCAGTATGCCGTGGCCTGGCGTGCCACTCGCTCCGCTTCCTCCTCCTTCTCCGGCAGGGTCCCTTGTGTTAAGTAACTCCGGAGCTCCGTGATCCAGCATCCCTCCTGAGGTTCCATCGTCAGGAGCAGGCGTGCTCCTGAGGCCGGGCCACAGGCCGGAGCTCCTGAGGCAGGTGGCTGGGGGAGCTTCTCCCGAGGCTGAGCCGTGTTTGACAATGACGGCAGGGCTGAGGGCTTGAAGAGCCGCTCCTCGAAAACGCCAGGCTCCTGAGGTAACCGCCTGGACGCCCGTTTGGCGATGTCGTCGGCCTCCTGATTGGTGCCACGGGGCACATGCTGCAACTCCAACCCCCAGAACTGCTTCTCCATCCTGCGGACCTCCGCAAGGTAGGCTTCCATGTGCTCATCTTTCGGCTCGTACACCTTGTTGGAGAAATTGACAAGGAGCTGCGAATCGCCCTTGATGGTGAGGCGTTTCACCCCCAGGGCAGCTGCGGCCTTCAAGCCCGCTATTAAACCTTCATACTCCGCTATGTTGTTGGAGACCTTTTCACCTTGCTGGAAACAGAGCTGCACAGCGTAGTAGAGCTTGTCCTGAGTGGGCGATATAAGCACCGCCCCAGCCCCAGCGCCATGCCTGGAGAACGCCCCATCGAAGTACATGACCCAGCCTTCTGGCGCCTCGCTTCCCGGGGAGAGGGACCGATCCTCGTCGGCCTTGAGGCCTGGTGCCTCCGTCCATTCTGCCACAAAATCCGCCAACGCTGCTCCCTTGATGACTCTGGTCGTGCTGAATTCGAGCTGAAACGCTTGCAGTTCTATGTTCCACTCAGCGACCCTTCCAGCTGAGTTAGGGCTCCTGAGCACTCTCTCCAGGGGGTATGACGAGACGACCTTGATGGGGTGACCCTGAAAATAGTGCCGCAGCTTGCGCGAGGCCACCAGTAGCGCGAGGAGGAGTTTCTGAGGCATGGGGTACCGTGCCCTCGCATCCCGCAACACCGTGCTGACGAAGTACACCGGGTGCTCAACGAGGTTGGGTGCATCAGTGCTGGCGGCTCCCTTCGGAGACCATGGCGCCTCTTGAGGCGATGAGGCCTCCTGAGGCTGGCCATCTGGGGGAGGGGCCTCTTCCGCCTCCGGTGCACTCCTCTGCGGCGGCTGATCCTCCTCAGCCGCGGTGGCGGTTTCTGTGGGCCTTCCTTGTTCCTGTTTTGCCTTGTCCCGGGCTGCTGCTGCGGTTTTGATTCGACGCTCCTCTCTAACCGCCACCAGGGCTGCGCTGGCGGAGTACGGAGTGGCGGCGAGGTAAAGCACCAGGGGCTCTTGAGGGCGCGGAGCCACCATGACCGGTGGGCTGGTCAGGTATCTCTTGAGATCCTGGAACGCCTTGTCGGCCTCTTCAGTCCACTCAAAGGGCCCCTTTTTCTTCATTAGCTGGAAGAAGGGCAGCGCTCGTTCCCCCAACTTGGAGATGAAGCGCCCTAGCGCGGTCACGCGCCCAGTGAGCTTCTGCATTTCTCTGAGGGTCTTTGGCGGGCTCATGTCTTCCACCGCCTTGACCTTTTCCGGGTTAGCCTCGATGCCTCGGTGGGACACGAGGAAACCCAAGAGCTTGCCCGAGGGGACTCCGAACACACACTTCTCTGGGTTGAGCCGTAGGTTCACTGCGTTGAGGCTCGCGAAGGTTTCCTCCAGGTCTTGTATCAGGGTCCTGGCCTCCCGAGACTTTACCACAATGTCATCGACGTAAGCTTCAACATTCTTCCCGAGCTGCGGGCCCAAGGTGATGTGCATCAGCCGCTGAAAGGTCGCCCCTGCGTTACGCAGCCCGAATGGCATGCATGTGTAGCAGTACACCCCACACGGGGTTAGGAAGGCTGTCTTTTCGACGTCTTCTACCGCCATCTTGATCTGGTGATACCCAGAGAAGGCATCCAAGAAGCATAGCAGGTCGCATTCCGCGGTGGAATCGACGATCTGGTCGATGCGGGGGAGCGGGAACGGATCTTGCGGGCATGCTTTGTTGAGGTTGGTGAAGTCGACACACATGCGCTCCTTCCCTCCCTTCTTTGGCACAACGACAGGGTTGGCCAACCAATCCGGGTATCGGACCTCGCGAATGACCCCAGCGGCTTCTAATTTGCGGGTCTCTTGGATGATGAAGGCCTGCTTTTCTGTGGACTGCCGCCTGGCCTTCTGCTTCACAGGGCGCACGTTGGGGCACACGTTGAGGTGATGCTCGATTACTCTCCTAGGGATCCCTGCCAACTGGTCAGGCTCCCAAGCGAATACCTTCTTGTTTGCGCGCAGGAACCCGACCAGGGCCTCCTCCTGCTCGGGTTCGAGGTTGGCGCCTATGGTGAAAGTGGCGTTGGTGGACCCGTCCTCATCGACGGGTATCTGCTTGGTTTCTGCCTTGTCTTGGGTGAACAACTGTTTCTTCTTGGCGGGTGCAGCCCCCTTGGGCTCGGGGGTCTCCAAGTCGGCGGGCTGTGCCGACGCCGCCGTCTTGAAGGCGAGCTTGAGCACCCGCAGCGCGTCTCCGGTGTCCCCGTGCACGGTGAGGACACCGCTGCTCCCGGGCATCTTCATGAGGTTGTACGCCGGGTGCGTCGCGGCCATGAACTGGGCCAGCGCTGGGTAGCCGAGGACGGCGTTGTAGGGGAGGCCGATGGGGGCGATGTCGAAGTCGACCAGCTCCGTGCGGAAGTTGTTGTAGGTGCCGAAGGTTACTGGGAGCCGGATCTGTCCCAAGGAGCTGGATGATCTGCCCCCAACGCCTGAGAAGGGCCGGCTGGGTTGCAGCCATTCCAGGGGTATGCAGAGGAGGTTGAAGGCCTCGACCGAGAGCACGCTGAGGCCCGCACCGCCATCGATGAGAGTTCTGGTGACGGCCACCTGGCAGATGGTGGGGGTGCACAGCATGGGGAGCGCACCCGAGCATGCCGAGTTGGAGGGGTGGTCCTCCGAGTTGAAGGTCAGGCCGGCCTTGGGCGCCGCCCGATCCGGGAGAGCCCCCTGCCGCGTGGAAGTGGCGCTGACCCGGCAGATGAACGGCTTTACGTGGTGACTTGTAGGCGGCGCCTGCGAGCCGCCTAGGAGGGCCGCGACGACCGAGGGTGTTGGTGTAGCGCGATGGGCGGGGAAGAGGCTGCGGGGCTCTTCACAAGAGGCCACGGAGGCTGCCGGCAGGTGGAGCAGCCATGTGCGCGGAGCGCCGGTGAGGGCCATGGGGAGCTAGTTGGCCATGACCCTATCGTCACCTCCAGCTTCGAGGAGGGCCTCCTCGCTCTCCAGCAAGAAGGCCAGCGGATCTGTCGCGCCGCCGTAGCGCGGTGGCGTCGTTGGTTTGAACTTGTCCGGCCACCGTACCCGTTGCAGGGCTGGGGCTAGGGCTCGGAGCCCCCTGGCCCCCGTGCTGGCGCCGGCGGCCGGAGCGGGCGACGCACTACTCATCGCGAGGCAGGCCGTGGCGGTGGCGGAAGAGAAAACTCCGGTGCACCCCTACCTGGCACGCCAAATGTTAGATTTCGGGTTCCGGCAGACCCTTGAGGTTCGAACACTGGGGTGCGCCCGGAGATTTCGCCTCCTACCTACCTGCACCCCTCCGCCTCGCTAAGATCTAAGCTATGGAAAGAACAACACGAGAGACACAGGGTTTATACTGGTTCGGGCCACCGTTGTGGTGTAATACCCTACTCCAGTGTGTGGCGTGGTGGATTGCCTCTTGGGCTGATGATGATGAACAATACAAGGAAGAACAGCCTCGCGAGGGTCTGTTCTTGGCTGGGGCAATGAACTGCTGGGAGGAGTTCAGTCACCCTTCTCTCTCTCTCTCTCCGATTGTTGATGCCCCTCTCCCCTGGGGGTGGCTAGTTCTATTTATAGAGGCCCTGGTCCTCTTCCCAAATATCGAGCGGGAAGGGAGCTAACAATGGCGGGCTAATTTGAAGGGGGACAGCTAGTACCAGCTATCCTGACAAAAGTAGTCTTCGCCTGCACAAAGCTCTGGTGGTGACGCCGTCTTGGGCTCCACAATGACCTCCATCTTGCAGTCCTCCTGGTCCTAGTCTTGTTGCACCGAAATGGCAACCTTTGCCTGATGCCTCGGTACTCCGTGGCTGCGCTTGCCCCCTTTGCACCAAAGAGGAAAGGAGGACACTGCGCGGGCTGGCACCCGCCTGGCGCCCTTGGTCGTCATGGCTTGCGTCACGGGCACCTCGTGAGGTACCCCGCCTTTATCTCTCCGCCTCCTCGCGAGCCAGCCTGATGAGGCCGTGCCTGAGGAAGCTCCGCGTCGTCCTCCCCACGAGGCTTTGCCCCTCGCGAGGGTCTTGGGTCTGTGTTGGTGAAGATGGGCCGTGCTGGGGCCCCCTTTGAGCCACGCCGCAGGCAGGCAAGTCTGGGGACCCCCGTTCCCAGAACACCGACATCTTCTTCTCCATGCCGACCACTTGCACGTTAAAGGGGGGTACCTGAGCATCGCGACTTAGGGATCTTACTGGCTCTCCAGTCCTCACCCTCTGGCCTTGTCCACGGCATCGCGACCTGGCATACCAGCGACGGCTGAGACCAGCTCGAGGGCCGGGACCCGAGGACGTAGAGTGCCGGCATCTAACCAAATTTGCAGGGACACATCACAAGATAAGGCCCAGTGCCAGGCGCAACCCGCCTAGAGGTAGGGCCCTGTGAGTCCCGCGCTGGCTCACGGGTGCCCAGATACACCTCGCCAGGCCCTACCGTGCCAGCCACGTGTCAAGGCGGGGCTGTACACGCCCCGGGGGCTCCTCCCGGAGGGGAGCCCCCTCCCACGTACCAGTGGAAGCACCATGCTCCGTGCTGGCTGACGACACGTCCGAGGAGCGACTATGCCCGTACACATACGGAAGTGCTATGCTCCGCGCTGGTGATAAACAACTGAGGGCGGCCCCCGGGCCGCATCAACCTCAGGGAGCCTAGAGCTCAGTGTCTAGCCTCATCGTAACGCCTCCCCTCGGGAGTGCCGCGCAAGGGGGCTGGGCACTGGGGCTGCGCCTGGGTCACGCCCAGACGCACGCCACCCAGCCAGCCCCCCCCGGGCCTGGTTCGTCGCGCGTCTCTCCCTGAGCGGAGCCAAGGTACGATGGTCGTTTGAGTGTCAAGGGGGACTGTTGAGCATCGCGACTTAGGAGCCTAACTGGTCACGTAGCCCCTCACTCCTTGGTCCCGTCCTGGTTTCTGGTCGGGGCTAACGGCGGCTGAGGTATGCGCGCAGCCGGGCTCTGCAGACGTAGAACGGTAGATCCACCCACATCACACCTCCCTACTTGCTGTTCGTGCGCCAAGGGGGACTCCTGAGCATCGCGACTCAGGAGCCTAACTTGTCACGTAGCCCCTCACTCCTTGGTCCCGTCCTGGTTTCCGGTCGGGACTAACGCTGGGTGAGGTATGCGCGGGGCCGGGCTCTGCCGGCGTAGAACATAAGCAACTAGGAAGGAAAAGAGTAAATTTCAAGGAATTCAAAAGCAAATATTATAGTCCACACTGTTATCTCAATGCCAAACGCAAGTTTAAACGCCTCCCCGAGGCATGATACATGTGCAGGAATTAAAGGCAGGACAAGAGCCACAACGGAGTCATTTGTCGGCGGTGGAGCAGCGCGGAGTGGGTTTGCCTCATGGAGCAGTGGGGTCGGCAGCGCCTTGCTTTGGCTTGGTGCTGAAGGCCCGAAACTTCCCCAGCAGAGCCTCTGCGCGACCCTTCACGGCCTCGGCAGCGGCAGCGGCACGCTCGCTGCTTACTGGCTCCAGCAGGCTGTCGAGGTCGACGCCGGGATCGCAAAGGTAGATGTGGGTGAGGACCCGCGTCAGCGCTGCAGAAGACAGGACACGCACCTCGGCCTCGGCCGTGGGGCCAAGGCCAAGGGCGACATCTTCAAGAGCGCGAACTAGGAAGGCAAGCAGCTTGGCGGGGCCGTCCTCGGTGCCAGCCAGTGGGCTCTCCAGGCCGCTGTCGTAAAGCGTCCTCAGCGAGGAGCGAGCCTTTGCCACCATCTCCGCGAAGGCCGCGCGGTCCTCGGCAAGAACCTGGGCCTTGTCGTCCAGCTCGACCTTCCTCGCCCCCAACTCCTGCTCTAGCGCACCTAAGCGGCCGTGGCGCTTCCTGAGCTTGCCCTCCCGGCCCTCGATGGCCGCCTCACGAGCCTTCACACCTTCTTCCTGCTCTTGGCGAAGGCGGACCTCTTTCGCGAGCTGGTCCCGCATGCCTTGCAGCTCGTCCTTCGGCGCCTTGTAGCGACCATGGACGTCGACCACCTCCCCTAGGGCTGTGTCACGAGCAGCCTTCGCCTCAAGGATGGCCTGCCTCTCCTCATCACAAGCCGTTGAGGCCTGGACCAGTGCCGCCCGAATCGAAGCGTCGGAGCGAGTCCATCCTGAAGCCAGCTCCAAGCGCCCGGCCACCAAGCGAGGGTCGGCACCAAGAAGATCCTGCCGCAGCCGGTCCAGCTCAGCAGCAGCATGATCCAGAACGGCAGGAGGAGTCGGAGAGACAGTAGTCGGTGGAGTAGGAGGAGAAGGCGGTAGCGCGACCACAGCATCCTGAGGCGAAGCCTGCTGCGCCCCAACGGCTGTAGTGGTGGCAGAAGGCAAAGGCACCTCGGGAGTCACTTGGGCCATGGGGGCTGAGCTCGCCCCAGCCGGCTTAGCCAGGCCTCGCGAGGACGATCGGGCAGGAGAAGCCCGCGCGTCGCGGTCACCTTCCTTCGCACGCAGAGGCGCTGCCATAGATGGAACCTCAGGAGCTCCCTTCGGCTTCTTTGCTGCGGGCGCCAGCCTATCCAAGAGATGCAGACGTCAAGCCTTAGAAGCAGAACAAGAAATAAAGACAAGAATCAAGCGCTTACGGGTCGTCGCCAGTAAGCTCAAGCGGCCTCCGGCCAAATTTGAAGCCTGAAAGCCAGCTGGAAGGGTCAACCTCGGGAAGCTTGGAAGCAGAAGGCGCGTCTGCGGTCCGCCTCGGGGCCGGGGCAGACCCGCGGGAGATCAGCCCGGTCCTGTCCTTCTTCGAGATCGGGGGCAAGCTCCCGCCGTCCTGCTCGTCATCAACCTCGTCGTCATCGCTCGAAGAGAGGCGGAGAACGCGGGACCTACGTCGGGGGAGGGGAGCCCTCGACTCTCCGTCAGTCGCCTCGGAGTCAGACCCTTTTTCCCGCTCCCCTCCTTCCTCCTCTTCGCTGGAGTCGTCGGAGGACACGTCCACCGATTCCCTGGGAGTCTCCATGGGCACGGGCCCGTCCCCGTTGAAGACGGGCATGGACTCCACTACCTGCTCCCAGTCGTCGCGGAGGAACAAGGGCGTAGGAGCGCCCTCCAACCTCGCCACATCGCCCCCGGCCAGAGATTGGAGGACCGCGGCCAGATCTCCGTCGGCCAAGGCCGCGGGGCTCGGATGGGGCCTCCACATCGGAAGTGAGTACTCCCGAAGCGGAGCCAGCTGGTGCTCCAGGAATTCCCTAAGCAGTGACGCGCCGGTCAGCTTCGCCGCCGCCATGTTGGCCGGCCTCAGATCCGCGTCCATCTTCTCCAACACCAGCTTCGCGCTGGGGTCCGCGAGCTCCGCTCGACCCCAATCGCTGGAGCTCGTGGGTTGCTCCGTGGGCAAGATCAGCCGAGGGTGGATACGCCCAGCATCTGCCAAGACCCACTTGCTCCTGAAGCCCTCAATCCTTTTCCCGGGGTTCGAAATGGCAATGGCGCCACCCTACGCGATGAAGCTCGCGCACGCGGAAGCAGGACCGCGAGAGGTCCGGAGGTAGAAGTAGTGGCGCAGCAAGGCCACCGAGGGCTGCACCCCTACATGAGCCTCGCAGTAATAGGTGAAGATTGCCAGGAGAAGGACGGAGTTGGGGTGGAGATGCAGAGCATGTAGCTTATAATGGCGAAGGACAGAAAAGAAGAACTCAGAGAAGGGAGGCACCAGGCTAGCAGCAATGGCGCTTACAAAGAACGGATAGAAGGTGCTCCCTTGGCCCTCAGGGGTGGCAGAGCCGGCCTTGAACACCTTCGCCCTGTCGATGCCCTGCGCCGCCGCCATCCGGCGCAACCGGGCGAGGCTCGCCTCCGACACGTTCGACGAGTCCAGGGCAGACGAGTACCAAGCTCCGGCCGGGGACTGACGAGGCGCCATGGCTTCGTAGGTCACGCGGTCGGAGTAGATCTGGAAATTTTGGAGGAAGGAAGGAGAGGCGCAAGAAAGAGGATCTGAGCAGCAACCGGAGAAAGCAAAAAAGCAAAGCCTAGGCAGATGCCGCTCCTTTATCAACTCGCGCGGTTGTGGAGACGCCCACGTCTAGTCAACCGCCACGCGGCGCCCAAGGCCGCAGGCTGTTAGGGCCCGCCGCGCTTCGCTCTTGCCCTTTCGCCTCCCTGCACGGCCAAGTCCGGGCGCGCCTTGGGCCCGGGGGCTACTGTCGGTGTTCTGGAAACGAGGGTCCATAGACTTGCCTGCCTGCGGCCTGCGGCGTGGCTGAAAGGGGGGCCCAGCACGACCCGTCTTCATCAACACAGACCCAAGACCCCCGCGAGGGGCCAAGCCTCGCAGGGCGGACGGCACGGAGCTTCCTCAGGCACGGCCTCATCAGGCTGGCTCGCGAGGAGGCGGAGAGATCAAGGCGGGGTACCTCACGAGGTGCCCGTGACGCAAGCCATGACGACCAAGGGTGCCAGGCGGGTGCCAGCCCGCGCAGTGTCCTCCTTTCCTCTTTCGTGCAAAGGGAGCAAGCACAGGCGACAACATCAAGCAAAGGCACCCGTTTCGGTGCAACGAGACCAAGACCAGTCCAACGGCAGGGAGGAAGTCATTGTGGAGCCCAAGGCAGCGTCACTACCAGAGCCTTTGGCAGGCGAGGACCAACTTTAGTCAGGATAAGTGTACCAGATGTTCCCCTTCAAAATGGCCAATTGTTGGCGCCCTTCCCGCTCAATATTTGGGAAGAGGCCCAGGGCCTTTGCCTATAAATAGGACTAGCCACCCCCAGGGTAGAGGAGAGAAAAAAGAGGGAAAATCAGAGAGAATAGGCCAACCCGGCATCGAGATCGGATCACAATCGAGAAGAGAGAGAGAGAGAGAGAGAGAGAGAGAGAGAGAGAGAGAAGGGTGACTGAACTCCTCCTAGCAGTTCGTCGCCCCAGCCAAGAACAGACCCTCGCGAGGCTGTTCTTCCTTGTATTGCTCATCATCATCAGCCCAAGAGGCAATCCACCACACCACACACTGGAGTAGGGTATTACACCACAACGGTGGCCCGAACCAGTATAAACCCTGTGTCTCTCGTGTTGTTCTTTCCATAGCTTAGATCTTAGCGAGGCGGAGGGGTGCAGGTAGGTAGAAGGCGAAATCTCCGCACGCACCCCAGTGTTCGAACCTCAAGGGTCTGCCGGAACCCGAAATCCGACATAAGAAGTTTCCTTGGTCACGCAAGATTTTACAGGAGGTTCATTAAGGACTTCTCAAAAATTTCTCGGCCTCTGACTAATCTATCGCAAAAATATATACCATTTGTCTTTGATGATGATTGTGTAGAAGCATTTGAAATACTTAAGAAAGCATTAGTCTCTGCACCTGTTGTTCAGCCACCTGATTGGAATTTACCCTTTGAAATTATGTGTGATGCTAGTGATTTTGCTGTAGGTGCTGTTCTAGGGCAAAGAGTTGATAAGAAATTAAATGTTATCCATTATGCTAGTAAGACTCTAGACAATGCTCAAAGAAATTATGCTACTAGTGATAAAGATCTTTTTGCAGTTGTATTTGCTTGTGATAAGTTCAGATCTTATATCGTTGATTCTAAAGTAACTATTCAAACTGATCATGCTGCTATTAAATACCTTATGGAAAATAAAGATGCTAAACCTAGACTTATTAGATGGGTTCTCTTGCTACAAGAATTTGATTTGCATATTGTTGATAGAAAGGGAGCTGAGAACCCCGTTGCAGACAACTTGTCTAGGTTAGAAAATATTCTTGATGACCCACTGCCTATTAATGATAACTTTCCTGATGAACAATTAAATGTTATAAGTACTTCTCGTAGTACTCCACGGTATGCTGATTATGCTAATTATATTGCTGCTAAGTTATTACCACCTAGCTTCACATACCAGCAAAAGAAAAAGTTCTTCTATGATTTGAGACATTACTTTTGGGATGACCCACATCTTTATAAAGAAGGAGTAGATGGTGTTATTAGACGTTGTGTACCTTAGCAAGTGTCATTCCGAGTCTTATGGAGGACACCACGCTGGAGACAGAACTGCACATAAGGTATTGCAATCTGGTTTTTATTGGCCTACTCTCTTCAAGGATGCCCGTAAGTTTATCTTGTCTTGTGATGAATGTCAAAGAATTGGTAATATTAGTAGACGTCAAGAAATGCCTATGAATTATTCACTTGTTATTGAGCCATTTGATGTTTGGGGCTTTGATTATATGGGACCTTTTCCTGCCTCTAATGGATAACACATATTCTAGTTGCTGTTGATTACGTTACTAAGTGGGTAGAAGCTATTCCAACTAGTAGTGCTGATCATAACACTTCTATTAAAATGCTTAAAGAAGTTATTTTTCTGAGGTTTGGAGTCCCTAGATATTTAATCACCGATGGTGGTTCACGCTTCATTCATGGTGTCTTTCGTAAAATGCTTGCTAAATATGATGTTAATCATAGAATTGCATCTCCTTATCACCCACAGTCTAGTGGTCAATTAGAGTTGAACCATAGAGAGTTCAAATTAATTTTGCAAAAGACTGTTAATAGGTCTAGAAAGAATTGGTCTAAGAAACTTGATGATGCATTATGGGCTTATAGAACTGCATATAAAAATCCTATGGGTATGTCTCCGTATAAAATGGTTTATGGAAAAGCATGTCACTTACCTCTCGAACTAGAACATAAGGCATATTGGGCTATTATTGAGCTTAACTATGATTTTAAACTTGCCGGTGAGAAGAGGTTATCTTATATTAGCTCACTTGATGAATGGAGAACCCAAGCTTATGAAAATGCCAAGTTGTTTAAAGAAAAACTTAAAAGATGGCATGACAAAAGGATACAAAAGCGCGAGTTTAATATAGGTGATTATGTATTGCTATACAACTCTCGTTTAAGATTTTTTGCAGGAAAACTTCTCTCTAAATGGGAAGGCCCCTACATTATCGAGGAGGTCTATCGTTCCGGTGCCATAAGAATCAACAACTTCGAGGGCACAAATCCGAAGGTGGAAAACGGTCAAAGAATCAAACATTATATCTCAGGTAATCCCATAAATGTTGAAACCAATATTATTGAAACCGTAACCCCGGAGGAATACATAAGGGACACTTTCCGGAATGTTTCAGACTCCGGAAAGGAATAGGTATGTGGTACGGTAAGTAAACCGACTCCAAAACAATTTTAAGGCAATATTTCTCCGTTTTGGAATATTTAGAAAAATAGAAAAATAAGTAGCAGTCCGGGAAGGACACGAGGGTGGTGGGCGCGCCCTACCCCCCTGGGCGCGCCCCCTACCTCGTGAGCACCTCGTGTGCCTTTCGGACTCCGTTTTCTTGCACAATACGTATTTTGGTCGGTAAAAAATCATTATATAATCTCCCGGGGGTTTTAACTCCCGTATCATGCAAACCTCCTCTGTTCTTTTTTCGAGCTGTTCTTCTGACAGATCTAGGTTATCATGACGGCCCCAAGCGCCTCCAAGGACAAGTTCTTCGAGAAGGTCATCAACCCTTACCTCGCGGAGGTGCTGCGACACCCTCAAACCATTGAGTTGCGTGATGGGTTGCTGCACATCCACGATGAAGAGGGACCAAAGGGGACCGGAAGCATGGAGACGAGGCTCAAAGCAGTGGAGCAACAAGTTTTCAAGTGCCAAAGGATGGGGGAGCATGGAATCAATGCTAGCCACATGATGCTCGTGGAGTTTACTAACAACTACAAGCCGGATGCCAAGAACACCGAGGAGGCCATCTTCAAGCTACATGAGAAGATCGAGCACCTCCAAGCCCAAATCTATGACCTGCAAAACCGAAACTGTGAGTATGAATATAGATTCAAAAGAATGAGTTTGGCTGCAGATTTGAGGATTCCGGAGACTCGATCATCTTTCTATGATGGTGAACCTATGCCTTGGAAGATGGATGACAAGCCCGCATCATCAACAACACCTGCACCGTCTCCTCCAACAAAGAAGAATTGAGTATCTGGGTATGGGCACTCCCCTTGGCAACTGCCAAGCTTGGGGGAGGTGCCCTGGTATCATATCACCATCATAACTCCTATCTTTATTGTTTTTCTTAGTTCGATCCTATTAGTAGTATCTTGATCTAGTAGAATAAAGTTTATGGCATGATCTAGTTTTGAGTTTTGTTTTTGATCTCTCTATGTAATCGAGTCCGTGAGCTATATATAATAAATATTAGTGTTGAGTCAAGGGCTTGATTCTTTTGCCATGATCTTGGGTGAATAAAAGAAAAGAGAAAATAATAAAAAAACAAAAAGTTCATATTGATCTTATTGAGAGTAATGACTTCACAAAGAAAGAGTATGATGATTAAAAGTTGTTGGGAGTTGGTAGACATAGCTTTGGTCATTGTTGCAATTAATAGGAAGTAATAAGGAAAGAGAGGTTTTCACATATAGATATATTATCATTGACATCTTTTATGATTGGGAGCACTCATTAAAATATGACATGCTAAAGAGTTGATGTTGGAAAAGGAAGACAACGTAATGAGTTATGTCTTTCTTATATCTGAGATAAAGTATGTTGCCATGGTTCCTCTAACTTGTTGAGCTTGCCTTTCCCCCTCATGCTAGCCAAATTCTCAGCACCACGTAGAAATACTACTTGTGCTTCCAAAATCCCTAAACCAGTTTTGCCATGAGAGTCCACCATATCTACCTATGGATTGAGTAAGATCCTTCAAGTAAGTTGTCATCGGTGCAATGCAATAAAAATTGCTCTAAAAATGTATGATTGATTGGTGTGGGAGAAATAAGCTTTATACGATCTTGTGATGTGGAAGTAATAAAAGCGACGGAATGCATAATAAAGGTTCATATCACAAGGGGCAATATAAAGTGATGTTCTTTCGCATTGAGATTTTATGCATCCAACCATAAAAGCGCATGGCAACCTCTGCTTCCCTCTGCGAAGGGCCTATCCTTTATTTTTATCTTCTACCTTATGCAAGAGTCACGGTGATCTTCACCTTTCCTTTTTCATTTTATCCTTTGGCAAGCTCAGCATGTTGGAAAGAACATGATATATATATCTAATTGGATGTAGGGGAGCATGAACCATTACTGTTGACATTACCCTTGAGGTAAAAGGTTGTGGGGCCAAACTATAAGCCCCTATCTTTCTCTGTTTCCGATTAAAACTCTGTAACCACAAGTATTGCGTGAGTGTTAGCAATAATGGAGGACTAAATGATAGTTGAGTATGTGGACTTGCTTTTTAGCTCTGACGTAGACTCTTTCTGATGTTGTGATAAATTGCAATTGCTTCAATGACTGAGATTATAGTTTGTCAGAGCCCAATAAGGTTTATGATTTATACTTTTGCATTGTGAATAGATCATCACTTGAACATAAGTAATCATATGACAAAATCTATATACGTTGCTTTTATGAGAATAACCATGATGCCTTCATGTCCATATTTTCTTTTTATCAATGCCTCTACCTCTAAACATGAGGACATATTTATTGTTATCGGCTTTTCGCTTGAGGACAAGCGAGGTCTAAGCTTGGGGGAGTTGATACGTCCATTTTGCATCATGCTTTTATATTGATATTTATTGCATTATGGACTATTATTTCACTTTATGTCACAATACTTATGGCTATTCTCTCATATTAAAAGGTTTACATGAAGAGGGAGAATGCCGACAGCTGGAATTCTGGGCTGGAAAAGGAGCAAATATTAGAGACCTATTCTGCGCAACTCCCAAAGTCCTGAAACTCCACGGAACATCTTAAAATAAATAAAGAAAAATCCTCGCCAAAGATGAAGGCCAGGGGGCCCACACCCTTCTCACGAGGGTGGGGGGCGCGCCCCCCAAGGGCGCCCCCCCTACCTCGTGGGCCCCCTGGTGGCTCTCCGACTTCCATCTTCTCCTATATGAGGTCTTTCGATGAGAAAAAAATAAGAAGAAACTTTTCGGGACGAGACTCCGCCGCCACGAGGCGGAACCTTGGCGGATCTAATCTAGAGCTCCGGCAGAGCTGTTTTGCCGGGGAAACTTCCCTCCCGGAGGGGGAAATCATCACCATCGTCATCACCAATGCTCCTATCATCGGGAGAGGGCAATCTCCATCAACATCTTAACCAGCACCATCTCATCTCCAAACCCTAGTTCATCTCTTGTATCCAATTCTTGTCTCAAAGTCCGGGATTGGTGCTAGTAGGTTGCTAGTAGTGTTGATTACTCCTTGTAGTTGATGCTAGTTGGTTTATTTGGTGGAATATCATATGTTTAGATCCTATATGCATATTATTACCCCTCTGATTATGAACATGAATATGCTTTGTGAGTAATTACGTTTGTTCCTGAGGACAAGGGAGAAGTCTTGCTATGAGTAGTCATGTGAATTTGGTAGTCGTTTGATATTTTGATAAGATGTATGTTCTCTAGCCTCAAGTGGTATTATGTGAACGTCGACTACATAACACTTCACCGTTATTTGGGCCTAGAGGAAGGCATTGGGAAGTAATAAGTAGATGATGGGTTGCTAGAGTGACAGAAGCTTAAACCCTAGTTTATGCGTTGCTTCGTAAGGGGCTGATTTGGATCCATATGTTTCATGCTATGGTTAGGTTTACCTTAATACTTTTGTTTTAGTTGCGGATGCTTGCAATAGAGGTTAATCATAATTGGGTTGCTTGTTCAAGTAAGAATAGCACCCAAGCACCGGTCCACCCACATATCAAATTATCAAAGTATCGAACGCGAATCA
Source organism: Triticum aestivum (assembly GCF_018294505.1). Taxonomy (NCBI): domain Eukaryota; kingdom Viridiplantae; phylum Streptophyta; class Magnoliopsida; order Poales; family Poaceae; genus Triticum; species Triticum aestivum. The sequence continues at coordinate 530,880,777 of NC_057800.1, forward strand.
TATGAACGTGATGAAAACTAGCTTGACGATATTCCCATGTGTCCTCAGGAGCGCTTTTCCTATTATAAGAGTTTGTTACGGCTTGTCCTTTGCTACAAAAGGATTGGGCCACCTTACTACACTTTATTTACTTTTGTTACTTGTTGTTCTTTACAATTTATCCTATCACAAAACTATCTGTTACTACTTATTTCAACACTTGCAAACAATACCTTGCTGAAAACCGCTTATCATTTCCTTCTGCTCCTCGTTGGGTTCGACACTCTTACTTATCGAAAGGACTATGATAGATCCCCTATATTTGTGGGTCATCAGACGTGTACGCAGGGCTTTGTCAACTTAATCAACAAATGATTCTAGCAGCTGGACCGTTGGATGTTAATCCAACAGCCGTGCTCCTTCTTCAACCTCTGTTCTTGCTCCTGTCTCCCGTGGGCGGCACCACGGTTGTGCTGCCGCGCACCCGAACCAGTCAAGTTTCCCACTCCTCTCCATCTGCGAGTCCACTGCCCCGTCTTCCCCATCTCCAGGTCATTCCAGTCTGGGGCCTCGTCATCGTCCACCGGCCTTGGTGCGCTCGGCACCGTGTGGTCAACATGGTGAACAACCGAGAGTCATCGGAAGATGACTGTACGTGAGAGGCTGACAGTGGGGATGTACCACACCCATGGACGCATGCATGCAACGGAACACGCCTTGGTCAATGTGGTCAAGGAACGACTTCCATCGGAAGTGTAGTGTACATGGAGAGGCTGACAGCTAGGTCCACGACCGTAGCAAGTAAGTCTCTCCTTATTACGCGGAAAATAATGATTCCTCCACCTGACAGCAGGGACCCACCAGACGGCCACCGTATTTTGCAAAAAAATGTTTCCCACCTGACTGCTGGGACCCACCAGACGGGCCACCGTATTTCACGAAAAAATGTTCCCCCACTGTCAGCTCGGAACCACTGGAAGTGCCTCCTTATTACGAAGAAAAAAAATGAATACTCCCCCTGCTAGTTGGGACCCACCTTGGTGGGAGGCTAACTTGTGGGCCTACTAAGTTGACGGGGACGGAGGGCTTTGTCAACTTAGTCAATATGAACGATTCTAGCTCCAGTGACCGTACGATGTCCATCCAACTGCCGTAGTGCTTCTTCAACCTCTGGCCTTCTTGCTCCAGCCGCCCAAACCAGCATCGGTCGTGCCGCGTGCTCCTGCCTCCGTGGTCGGCTATGATGCCGCGGAGGCCTTACCGCCCCTACTACTCCCACCACTGGCCAGGCCATCCGTCTACTCACCCACACCCCCTGTTATTCTGCGGAGACGACAACCTCACACCGCAACCGAACCAGTGAACCCTCATACTCCTCTACGCGTGGGCATCCACTACCGCCTCTTCCCCTGCTCTGTGTCGTCCCCTTCCTAGGCCTCGCCGTCCTCCACTACCCTGGTGCTCTCGGCGCGGCATGGTCAACGTGGTCAAGGAATGGCTTCCATCGGACGTGGACTGTACGTGGAGAGGCTGACGGGTGGGTCCACGACTGCAGCAAGGAAGTGCCTCCTTATTACGCGGAAAATAATGATTCCTCCACCTGATAGCAGGGACCCACCGGACGGGTAGCCGTTTTTTGCGAAAAAATGTTTCCCCCCTGACTGCTGGGACCTACCAGCTACATCTTCGCATGCAAGGAAGTGCATCCGGGCAAAAAAATGGTTCACCCCCCTAAGTGCTGGGACCCACCAGCTACATCTTCGCACACAAGGAAGTGCCTGATAGTCGGGACCCACCTGGTCAAAGCGTACGTAGCGTTGTCATTCTGGTCGCGAACGTGTACGTACATACTAGTCGATGTAGAGGCATGCACATGTCATAGTAGAGGCGCGCATGTAGCATGTACACGTACATACATCGTCCAGGGTGCAAGAAAGTAAATACGACCATGTACGTACGTACAGGTGGGGTCTCGAACGCCTACTCGCGCGTATTTACGGCCAAGGCTCGTGTACATGGCTGGGTCGGAACAGAGAAACAGCGTTGTCATCATGTTCATGGGGAGCCAACCGGCTGGGTCGGAACGGAATGCATCGTCGTGTTCGTCAGTAGGGCTTGGACGGAACAGCCGATGGAAACGAGGCCTGGCGTACCACAGAACAGAGGAAACAGCCTTGTGTTCAACCGACCACGGTCGAAACGGGATCATGTTCATTGGGAGGGGTCTGGCGTACCACAAAACGGAGGAAATGGACCTCCTACGGTCGAAATGGGGGTCCTATTCATCGGGAGGGGTCTGGCGTACCGCAAAACGGAGGAAACAGACTTGTGTTGGAGTGCTATGGTCGAAACGGGGGTCCTGTTCATCTAGAGGGGTGTGGTTTACCGCAAAACGGGACTCCACGAGATACTGTTCATCTCCACCATCGACCCCCTCCAGCCTCCACGGGCTACTGTTCATCCATCGTCGACCTCCTCCAGCCTCCACCTGCGACTGTTCATCCACGGGCTCCTGTTCATCCAGCCTCCACCCTGCACTACTCCACCAGCTACTGTTCAACCAGCCCTCTCCACGGGCTCCTGTTCAACCACCCCTCCATGGGCTACTGTTCATCCAGCCCTCCATCGTCTAATGTTCATCCAGCCCCAACCGGCTCCAGCGATCATGGTCCTGTTCATCCAGAGGCAACACCACGGGGTCCTGTTCATCCACCCCACTGGGAATTGTTCATCCAAACCCCCCAGCAATGCTCACTATTCATCCAGAGGCAGCATCGATCGGCTTCAATTAGCAGCAGTAGCAAAGGAATCGCTCGATCAGGTTCAGTTAACAGCCATCGATCGATCGCTTGGGTTCAGTAACGTGTAGCCTGCAGCGCAATCGCTCGGGTTCAGTTAGAGCCCAACGCCTCGCACCCACGAGCGTGCGTGTACGAGAGAAACGCGCAACCTCCATGCATCGCTTGGCCCCAACCACCCACCATAACCGGGAACACCCTGATATTTTCCTCGCCCTCGCTTCTACCACAGTTTTTTCCATCATGGACGGCCCAAAGAATGTCATGCAGATGCGGCTCCGACCGGCCCAGGACAGAAAGCCCATTTTTCTGTCATGATTTTTTTCGTAGAAGTAGGACCCCAACACTTCTATGATGATACCGGGTTTTGTCACAATTATCGTCATAGAAGTATCATAAGTATGATAGAAAAAAATTCGTTCGGCCCAAAATGTCACGGATGTGTCTTTTTTTGTAGTGACGGGACGACTAGGAGCTGTTTATCGAATATAAAAATGCCAAGTGGGGGGCATGCGAATGGCAGGGTAGTGGCTTGCCTGGTGGATAAATGGATTCATGCACAGTACTATGGGGGCCCAATTAGATGTCATGTCTACTGGACGCCCAATTAAATGGCTTTCTATGTCATGTCAAGCGTTGGGAAAATTACAAGTGATATGAAGCTTTCGAGAGCCCATGGATCTGAGATCGAACGGTTGCATGGTGTGATTCTAGACCTATGGATGAATATCCTATCCTGGAGGGTTATTCTGTAAATTTTTAGCAACTTAGCATGCGGACGTTCGATCTCAGATCCAAGGGCTGCCAGCAGCCCGTATCACGGTCATGCCTACCACGACCGTCGCCTCGCTCGCGCGGTCGCGCCCTTGGAGATTTAACACGGTGTGTTAGGCTGTCTAATGTTGGCATGTCATACATAGTCATCACTTAGTCACTCATACTACAACAAGGTTAGCTATAAGGTTGGCTATAAGAGTATTTTTTGTGTATTTATTGCATTTGCCAAGGAGTGACCTCTTCCAATGAAATGATGCTTAGATGAGGTGCTATGGGCATTAAATGGCTTAATAACTCAAGTCCCCAATGCATAGGTGATTAGTTTTTTGTTGCTAAGTTTGCTTCATCTAGGTACACGCGCTTAGCACCGTTTCTTCCTGGGGTCACCAAACTAGTCTCTCTCTTCTGAATTAACTTGCCACATCAGACTTTATGCCTATGTGGCAGGCTTAGCACCTGTAGGATCAAGTACAATAGTGGGCTATAAGCTCACTTTACATGGAATTTTTGCATATGTGGGGGAAAGAGGCAAGGAAAAAGTGGAGGAGTGGGCTCTCAAGCAAGAGCCAGCCTCTACATGGTGGAGCATCGGGAGAGGCACCTGTATGGAGGTGGTCAGGAATCGCGAGACTCATGCCGGTCGTAGCGCCGCAGTTAAAATGATAATGGCAAGTCAAATCACCGAGCCCCACCTATCCAGCAGTAACTCGCTATCAAATCACACATCCCTACGTTTGCAGCAGCCTACTCCCTCATCTTCTCGCGTCTCTGTCGAACCGACTAGGTGGAACTGCCCCACCTACCACGCGGGAAAAGCCTCGCCCTTGACTTTTAAATAGTATGGTATACTAATTGTGTATCCATGGATTGCGCCATGGAGCAAAGCCTCAAGAAAACGGCGGCACACATTTACAGAGTACAGTATACAGCACGCCCGTCGCGTTCACGTCACACCCCAGACGGTCGGTCGGTCTGGCATGCCGCTCTCCGAATGGAACGCGCGTCATATTGCGTTTGCACACACATGTGGGACCACAATTGAGAACCGACCATAGGCACACTCCCCGGCCCCGCAAGTCGGGTGAGTTAATAGAAGAGAGAGATGAGCGATAGTACTAGAGAAGTGTTGTACATACGTTGGTGCCTGGACGATCCATGCATGACATGGAAGATCAGTTTGTCCATGCATGTGACTAGACTCCAGCAGACACACCTAGATTGGCTATCGTCTACATATCGTGCAGGCTGTGTTGTATAGGGCTATAGTTCTGGTGTGAAATCTAAAAAAAGGTTTCTTGTCATCTCGCAAAATTAGGTGTCATGTGATTTGGATCACTATGAGGTGTTAAACAACGACAACTGAGTTCCTCCAAGGCACTGGTCATGGGGGCCACATGCACGAAGACTACTCGGCTTCCATCTATGTCAAGCCGGGTATGTTGATTAGGGCATCTATTGATGGACCCCTTTTCTACGAGTTTATCTTTAATTTGAGCTTTGATCCTCGTCTAGTTTGTCCGTCGGGATTCATGTTGTCTCCTTTGGGCAGTGAGGTTATGGTTTCTTGTCATGTTATAATTCGGTGCTTCAGATCAAAATGAGGACAACTGCGCCTCCGGGGCACGTGCATGAAGACAGTCATTGACGAGGTCAAGCCGGCTCCAGTAGACAAAAGAAAACTAGTAGTACTCCACTATATAGGAAGGAGCCTCCGAGCTTGCTTGCTAGTGTTTCTCTCTTCACACTGTCTCATCCTCTCCAGATCTAAACACGATAGCGGTGGCTGTCGGCGTCAAAACAGGCAGATCTTGGGTAGGGGGGGTACCGAACAGTGCGTCTAAGGTCGATGATAACAGGAGACACGGGACACCATGTTTACCCAAGTTCGGGCCCTCTCTACGGAGGTAATACCCTTATTCATGCTTGATTGATCTTATGAATATGAGTATTACAAGAGTTGATCTACCATAATGGCTAAACCCTAAAAGTCTAGCCTATCTGACTATGTTTATGAGGATATCTGTGTACGGACCTAGCCCTTCGGTTTATATAGACACCGGAGGGATCTAGGGTTACATAAGGTCGGTTACAGAGAAAGGAATCTTCATATTTGGACGCCAAGATTACCTCGCACGCCAAGGAGAGTCCCATCCGGACACGGGTAGAGTCTTTGGTCTTTGTATCTTCACAACCCATTAGTCCGGCCCATGTCTAATAGGTCGGACGCCAAAGGACCCCTTAGTCCAGGACTCCCTCAGTAGCCCCTGAACCAGGCTTCAATGACAAGGTGTCCGGTGTGCAGATTGTCTTCGGCATTGCAAGGTGGGTTCCCCTTTCCGAATACTCCAAAAAGAGTCTTCAGACGCAATGAACGTGTCTGGATCTGCAACACAAGTACCACACACAAGCGCAGAGAATATAATATTGCACGAGTCCAGTCCACTGACAACTTTTTGTAATGTGACATCATGTCTGCTTGGTTATCATTTCGAACTGTTTTCCCTCTTTCGTTCGATGTTTCGAGACACGGTTTTCATTTGCACGTCTTGTCGAAGGAAAGATTGTGTCCCCTTATTGCGAGATTCTCATCAATACGGGCGTCGGTAATATAACCATGTCGTTTACACAGCCCTTGGGAATAGCCGAGTTTTAAGGCGAGTGGGAGGCGCTTGATATTCATCGCCTTTATAAGGAGATAAGGATTTCCTTTTTTCACCCACGCCTTCTCTGTTCATCTGCCCTTCCATTCTCGAGCTCCAGCGCCCAAGTCCTCATTCTTTCCGCCTCAAGGAAGCACTCAGCCATGTCCAGATCTAGAGGGCAAGGAAAGTGGATGGACTCCTCCGTTAGAGAGAAGGACATCACCAAGCTTCGGGAGTCCGGGTATCTGGAGAAAGAAATCGCCCACCGGCTTCTAGCCAAGGGGCAAATCGTCCCCACCCCAAAGCCCAATGAGAGGGTGGTGTTCATCCCTCATTTCGTCCGCGGGTTAGGGTTTTCTCTCCATCCTTTCGTCTATGGGATTATGTTCTATTACGGGCTAGATTTCCATGACCTAGCCCCGAACTCTTTCGTCAACATCTCGGCATTCATTGTCGTGCGCGGGGCCTTCCTCCGCATCCAACCCCACTTCGGACTGTGGCTCAAGATTATCAACGTGAAGCCGAAGGTGGTGGATGGCCAGCACGCGGAGTCTGGAGGCGCCATGATGAGCAAGCTGCCCAATGTCACATGGCCCAAAGGTACTTTTGTGGAGACCGTTAAGGAGTGGCAGAAACCGTGGTTCTATATCACAGAGCCCCGCGACGCCACTTGGGTCGCAACTTCCAAATTCAAGTCCGGACCTCCAGTGCGGCTCACCTCCTGGATGGAGAAGGGCCCAAATTGGTCTTCGTCAGACGAGCTAATAGTGCTGCAAATGCACATTCAAAGCATGGTGGATAAAAACATCAAGCTCGTCGACATAATCCAGGTGATGCTGGTTCGCTGGATTCTCCCATGCCAAAGCCAAAGCTGCCCCTTATGGGAATTTGACCCGAAGAAGCACCAAACCTTGGAAAGGCTCTTCGGAAGCACTCACGAAAATGCCTGGAAGTTGCTCTTTAAGGGAAACGAGATTACCCATTCTGCCAATGAGGTAAGCCTTTCACATCTCCAGACGCATCCTCTACTTGCTTGTTTCAAGGAGGATATCTAAACTTTATTATTTTAGGTATGGACAGAGAGAGCGGAGCGGATTCACTGTTCGGCTTCGCGGCCCGAGGAACCAGTCGTCCCACTCCTGGCGAATTTGCTGGTGCCGGCGCCCTATAAGGTGCCGGAGAAGAAGGCCAAGGGGGTCCGGAGTGGCCCCCGCCGCAATGGAGCTTCGGACGTGTCGTACGAAGACAAGACCCTCTCCTCCTCCACCAAAGATGATGACAAGGAGGAGTAAGAAAGCACCTCTCCCCCTGATGGGGGGAGGAAGAAGAGGGCGGCCTCCACAAACCTGGAGGCGGAGGCGCCCAAGAGGGGGAAGGGCCCCTCTGCGGATAACTCCGCATGGGACGTCGACAGCAGCCCGGAGCGACGCCCCCGAAACAAACCTCTGGCCACGTCGTAAGTACTAAAAAACCTGCATATGTACATGCATCCGGCCTCTCTTGCCTCATAATATAATATGTTAATCTATGTTATTGCAGTCCGGCCCACGACAGCTCCCAGCGATCCTCATCAAGAGGTTCATTGGATTCGAAGGCGATGGCCAGCGAGTCACCGCCGGCCGCTCACTCTCCCACGGCCAAGGGCGACGACGAGGTGTTGTCCCAACAGACCTTCCCAGGCCAGGGACAGGTTCTGGAGGCCACCAGGGTGACGCCTAAGGGAGGAATGTCGGCTGCCGGACACATGGGGGAGTAGACCCCCATGGCGACTTGGGACGGGGGCCTTGCTCAATTCTGCCCCCAGCCGAATACAAGCTCGAAGACCTATACAGCTCCGGAATCCGGCGAGCAACCTCCTTCGAAGGAAGGGGGTGTGCCTATTCCGCCGGTGACCTCTGTCCAACCAGAGGCACCGGATAATCTGCTGGAAGCGCTACGAGGCGCTTCCATTGTGGATGATCATCGTATCCTTATGGGTACAGTGATTGAGAGGGTTTAGTACGTCAAAAGCGGACTGACCGAAGCCTGCGGCAGCCTGCTGACAGGCTTTGACGTAAGTGACGCAAAAGAAAAAGTCCTAACATAGACAGTAGCCCCTGAGACATTGTTCGGTGTTCGAAAAGAAGAGCCGGACAGAGGATCAATTTATTTTCGCAAGGAACTAACTAAATGTGTCTTATATGAACAAGCAGGCATCGTTGCTGGCCGCGACTTCACACACTGCCGAAGTCTCCGGACTAAAGCAGAGACTGGAGCGGGCCGAAGAGGAGCTCGGCCAAGCAAGGAAGTAGCTAGAAGACAAGCAAGGTATGTAATGACTTGGTGTATATTTGGAAAGAATAAATAATGCATATTGACTGTAGTGCCATGATATGTGTACGAGCGGCGACCGAGGTCGAGGTCCTTAAACAGGCCCTAGTTGAGGCCGAGGAGAGAGCTGTCAAGGAAAAACCGCCCATGAGAAGCACGAGGCCAGGCTTGATGAGGTCCAGCAAGAGCTCCAGGATGCAGTGAAGAAATGCGAATCCATGGAGCGCGACATTTCGGCTTGAGAGACCGGACTCACTAAGGCTCGCCAAAGCGCGGAAGAGGCCTGGGCTGAGGCCTAGGGCGCCCTCCGGGAGATCCAGGAGGCCAGGAAAATCGTGGCGGGTAAGGCGTTTAGTATGCAAAGCAAGTATGTGAAGAAGAAGTATCTCTTACTAACCCGGATTTGGAGTTCTCCAGGGGCGTTTGCAGATCTGCCGCGCAGTGTGTCGGACGCTGCGGAGTTCTTCCGAGCCGAAGAAGGGAGCTCAACGGAGAAGTTGTTCTGGTCGCAATATCTTGCACCAAAACATCCAGTTCCCTTTAGCGACCAGCTAAAATAGCTGGTCGAGCTGCATAGGGTAGCCGAACTGGCCATGAAGGATTTGATAATCCGGCTGTGGCCTGCCGAAGCTATGCCCGGCAGCTACTTCGGGCTCGTGAAGCGGCTGGTAAATGTCTGCCCTCGGCTGGACGTCGTCAAGCGGTCAGTTTGCATCGAGGGCGCCCGCATGGTCTTCGCCCGCGTCAAGGCGTGGTGGGCGAAGATGGACGCCATCAAGCTTACGACCGGGAGACCGCCAGAGGGGAAGGAGCACCGCATGCTCGAGCGGTATTTTGAAGACGTCCTGGAGGGGTCTCGTATTGTGGCAACGCAATGTGCGCAAGACATTATTTTCGAATAAATGCATTCATGTTGTCTCTGCCTTGTATGATGAAACAAAGTCGTTATGTAATATAATGTTTGTTATTTAAAAAAATTCACCTCCTGTGTGGCCGTGTTGTGTGAAATTTGAGAGTTGGCTAGTCATCGGCTTCTGCCCCCACGTAGGTAGTACAGGGGTGTTCGGGATGTAATCTAAACACTCTTTATCCAAAGGTTTGTTCCTTGAAGGAGGTGTTTAGCACGATGAACGAGGTAATCAGACTATGCGGCTTTAGCACCCTCACTTAGCCATAGGAGTTTGACAATAAAAATATAGGCGCAGCCCCTAGTATCCGAACTAGGATGTTGTAAACACCTGATCAGGTAAGTACCGATCCCTCGCGTAACCATGACAGCCAGTTTTTGGCTTTCTCTACTGAGGTGATCATCCGGGTAAACCAAGGCACAATCGCAGTAGTTCTCCCTTTACTACCCTAGTCGATATAGCGGAACATAAGGTAGCAAGCACATGAGCCGGGCAACCCAACTATTGACCAAAGACATGATTCGGAGCCAATGCATATAGTGCTAAATTCGGGGTGCCGAACTATACTATAAAAAATATTCAGACTTTGTTGCCATGTTGTGGGGCACTATGAAGCCCCTGGCAAATTGAAACATACCAAAGTGTACGGGTGCTATTTGGTGAAGTTATCAGAAAAGAAAAAGAAGAAAGGGTAGTAAGCTAGAGCCATAGAATTTGGTCCGCAAACTGTTTCCATGATAATTTCATTAGTGCGTCAAAGCGCATTTATACAAGTAGTGCAATAAGCAGAAGGCTATTTAATATGCCTTAACCAAGGGAGAGCTGGGTGTGGGTCCTGAAAACAGGTAAAGGGATTGTTAAAGAAACCACCTAAAATTTCCCCAGTACGTACATGCTTCTTGTCGTCTTGGTGTATTTATCCTTCGAAAAGAACTGATGGTCAAGCCGTCACAGAAGGCCTGTGAAAAAGAAACCTGAAAAGGGAGGAAAAAGGAAACAGTGAAAGTATGTGTGTCCGGGGGCGGTCGAGCCGTATTGTGGATCGCAAGCTAGTTATGCCTCCATCCATGCCCATGGTATTTTGAGTGCGTAGTTATGTACGTGCGGTACAATTGCCGCCACTTGGTCGGGACTGGGACGGAGGCCGAATTGCTAGTCGAGCTCATGACGAGCTGAGCTGTCCTGCTGCAGAATAGTCCAGACTCTCTTGATAGTGTCCGGGAGCTTGGTAGCCGAATTAAGGTTCTGATTGGAAAGGCCGCTCTGTATTTCTGCTGCTAAGGCAGCGGTGTGCTCCTCGGTGTGGAGGAAGCGTTCCGTGTTTCCGTTAACTGTTATGACGCCGCGTGGTCCGGGCATCTTGAGTTTGAGATAAGCATAGTGTGGCACCGCGTTGAGTCGAGCAAATGCGGTTCATCCAAGCAGTGCGTGATAGCCGTTGCGAAAGGGGACAATATCGAAGATTAACTCCTCGCTTTGGAAGTTGTCCGGAGATCCGAAGACAACCTCTAGTGTGATTGAGCCCGTACAGCGGGCCTCTACACCTCGTATGACTCCTTTAAAGGTAGTCTTTGTGGTCTTGATCCGTGATGGATTAATGCCCATTTTGCGCACTGTATCCTGATAGAGCAAGTTGAGGCTGCTGCCACCATCCATCAGGACTCGCGTCAGGTGGAACCCATCAATTATTGGGTCTAGGACTAGTGTGGCTGAACCGCCGTGACGGATACTGGTCGGATGACCCCGATGATCGAATGTGATCGGGCATGACAACCATGGATTAAATTTTGGGGCAACTGGCTCTATCGTGTAGACGTCCCTGAGCGCGCGCTTGCGCTCCCTCTTGGGGATGTGGTTAGCGTATATCATGTTCACCGTTTTGACCTAAGGGGGAAACTTCTTCTGTCCCGCTGTGTTCGGTGGCCGGGGCTCCTCGTCGTCATCCTTGCTTTGTGATCCCTTCTCCTTGCTTTTGGCATTTAACTTGGTGGCCTGTTTGAAAACCCAACAATCTCTGTTGGTATGATTGGGTGGTTTTTCTGAGGTGCCATGGATCTGGCACGGACGATCGAGTATTCGGTCCAAGCTGGATGAGCCCGAACTGTTCTTTTTGAACAGTTTGTTCCGCTGACCGGACTTAGAGCCACTGAATCCGGCATTGACCGACGTATCATGGGTGTTGTCATTGTTGTTTCGACGCTTGTGTCTATTGCATCAGAACTTATCGTTGCTATTTCTGGCTTCAGAGGTGCTGGCGTTGCTTGCGTTGTTTTTGTTACGGGCCAGCCAACTATCTTCACCCACACAAAAGCGGGTCATGAGTGCCGTGAGATCTGCCATGGACTTTGGCTTTTCTTGGCCGAGGTGGCGGGCGAGCCATTCGTCGTGGATGTTATGTTTAAAGGCCGCTAGGGCTTTGGCATCCGAATAGTCAACGATCTGGTTCTTTGTAGTTAGGAACCTAGTCCAGAATTTCCTGGCCGACTCTCCGGGTTGTTGAACTATATGGCTTAAGTCATCGGCGTATGGTGGCCGGACATATGTACCTTGGAAGTTGTCGTGGAAGGCGTCTTCCAAATCCTCCCAGCTGCCAATAGAGTTTTCGGGCAGACTGTTTAACTAGTGCCGAGCTGGCCCTTTGAGTTTTCACGGGAGGTATTTGAAGGCGTGGAGGTCATCTCCGCAGGCCATATGGATATGGAGAAGAAAATCCTCAATCCACACCGCGGGATCAATTGTTCCATTGTATGATTCAATATTCACGGGTTTAAACCCTTCTGGGAATTCGTGCTCCATTACTTCGTCAGTGAAGCAAAGAGGGTGTGTGGCGCCTCTATATCGGGCCACATCGTGATGTAGCTCTGATGGGGTCCGTCTGCAGTTTTCGGCCCGCGCATGACTAGGCTTGTCATGCTCGGCTTGATAGCCCCTGTGATCCGTAGATTGATCTGGCCGGGCATGTTTTATTCTTCAGGCCCTGCAGGAGATCATACGTGTATCCCTGAACAGTTTTGTCTTTGCCTTTATGGCGAAGTAAGGCGGGTTGGTGTTCGGCTTATGTTGCCGCTTTGTCCCGACCACGTGGTGGTCGTTCAGCCGCATTGTGTACTGACGGCCTGGGATCCAACGCCTCGTCATCGAATTGAGATAGCAATTTGCGCTTGAGGTCGTGCTCCTCGGCTGCCAGGACACCACTCCATCTATCGATGAGCAGATCTTGATCAGCTTGAAGCTGATGTTGTTTCTTTTTCAGGCTCCTTGCGGTGGCTATTAGGTGGTGCTTGAAGCGCTCCTGTTTGAGATGTTCCTCAGGCACGATAAAATCCTCGGTGCCAAGGCTTGCCTCGTCCTCGGAGAGCGGAAGATAATTACTATCCTCTGAGTCTTCATGTGTGGCCTGTTTACCAGGGATAACATGCCCATCTTCCCTTTCATCCTGTTCGGAAGTTGGCAGAACGGGGTCTTCATTGTCTTTGGTACCGTCCGGAGTGTTGTCTTCTCCTGTGACGGTGTTGTTGTCTTTGCTGCGGCGTGAATTAGTGTGGCACCCCGGCTCAAAGAAAACCAGAACGCCCCATATTCCAGCCCAGAGATTGAGGAGAAGTCTTCTAGAATACGTCACTTCTTAGCATAGAACAGACCAGCTTACTATTATTACACGAATATGAATACAAGGTCTCTGATATTACAATGAATAACATCGGCACGGAGACACTATGCCATCCTCAGTTTCTCTATGCAAGCAGCAGAATAACTTGAAGCAGCGGAAAAACTTCTAGCAGCGGAACAACGACGACGGTGGTGAACTCCAATCCGCAGGGACTCTGGCTGGAACGCTTATCCTAGCTCGCGAACACAGGAACAACACCAAACAAGGAAGCAATCCAAGCACGACCTGCAAGCTGGCATGACACGCCAGGTTAGTACATTGAATGTACTTGCAAGCTCACAATAACCAGAAGCATTCAAGACAAACAATAGCATGGCAATTACAAGTTAATCAGGGATTAACATGAGATCATCAGAATAACATGAAATGAACAATATGGACAGGATATAGGTAGAACAACATGAGCATGGCATGAACATATGAATCTGACGATACTAGCATGCAACATGATGACACTATATGCACTATTTATTCTGCTCGGGTTACCTCGTAACCATCACATGCATCACTTACCATCCTCGGACATCATACGATCATCTCAGGATCAAACCAAGCTTGGTATAAACAATACCGTAGTAATCATTAAACGACCGCAAGGAGCTTGATATTTACCCATGATTCTCACACTTTATCACAAATATCCAACAACTCAGTATCCTCGATACCACGGTGATCATTCCGGCGATTACAACCATGACCAACACTTGGTCGCAAACGGTGATCTTTCTGATGATCACAACCAACTTATTTCATCATCGAACCGGGGTTGTCATTAATCAAGTTATTATTAATACTGTTAACTCATGGTGTGACCGACACGAACTGGGCCCTTATCCGTGGGCGCGGCTATCGATAGATTTAATATACACACTCTACAGAGGTAGCACACTGTACCCACACCACAAAACCCTGGCCTCGCACTCCCATTCGGGTGGACCAAAGCGTTCTGACAAAACCATCCTACTGCCATGACGCTCCCCAGCCACTCCGACCAACTCCCCTTTGGGATAAGTCCTGGGTAGCCTCGTGCCTACCAAAGGCACCAACAGCCACCGTCGTGGCAAAAATGGTCCCAAACAGGGACATGAGCTCAAAACCAAACACGGGCACACAAGGCTTATGCCGTCCTACCTGATCAGGTTAGTGCCCGCGCATAACCTTCCCTCGTGGGAGGCACCGGTGAGAGGCATGACAATAGACCAAGTTAGGACCCCCCCATAGGGTAAGCGTGGTTGCACTGGTTAGATCGATTTGGTGGCACCATGACTCAGCCAATAGTTGCTCAAGTTCAATTTAATCCGGTTAAACTTGAATGCAATATACTGAGTCATGATAATCATTTACAAAGCATGAGCATGATGTCAACATAATCACGGGATGTAACATACCTATCCACCACGTCAACTATGAATAATCTCCAACGGAACATGGCATAATGACGAGCATACATATTACAAGTGCAACACTACTCACAGTATAACATGACCACTAGCATCAACCATAAATATCATGCATGAACATAACAACAATGCAAGCATTTAACCAACGGAATGCAATGAAACATATATAACAACGGTACTCGGGACAGACGGCAGTTATGCACCGAAGACCATCACCAACATCACCAGGTACTACTAGCAAGCATTAGTATATGAAAGGAATACTAGCAACTAGCTGGGCATGATAACCAGGTGCATAACAACATAGCAAGAAAGTAAGCACTAACCCAGAGGCATTACCGAAACAACGATAACCATATTTTAAACAAGCAAACATTTATTAAATATTCAAGTTGAAAACCATGGCTACTGCATGACTATCATGCAAGTGGGTATGGTGGCTTGCCTGGGGATGAAGAAGGCACCGGGGAGAAGTGCGGTGAAGCCACGGAAAGATTTACCGGAAACAGTTCTCTCTCGGAGGGGCTGTTTACGTGCTATGGCAAAAGGTCATTTTCACAGTGTCAAACCATAGTGAAAATGAAACCAACAGAATGGGCTCAACGAGACGAAGAAGTGGGCCTTGGAATCACCTCATTTGGAGTTGTGATTAAAAAGATATGAAGGGCTGAAGTTTAGGGACTTTTCTGCAAAAATATCATCACAATCAAGTCCCTCAGTGGATAAGACAGAAGCGGTTTTCAGAAAAATACGCTTTCTAAATAAGAAAACATACTTAGTGCGGAAGTAGAAGCAGAATACGCTTTCAGAAAAGGAAGACGTACTTCAGCACGAACCAGAGGGGAAATACGCTTTCTAAAAATGAAAATGTATTCGTGGGTTTACGCCTCCACTTATCTGACATGGACGGCGGGGTCAACGCGTGTGTGGCTGACCAAAGGGGTCCGCGGGCAGTGTGGCCCGCCTGGCCTGGAGCGTTGTCTTCAACCTCGCTCTTGCCCGCGAGGCAGAGGCAGGGCGGGGCTCCGGCGACGAGCTCCAGTGCCATAGGCCACCTCCGTCGGTGCGCCAGCCACCGGGATGGTCAGGGAGACGAGGCTCATCCATCCAGTGGCCACACGCACGCCGGAGAGGTGTGGAACAACGACGTGCCACGGATGCAAAGAACCACGGTGGCGGACCATGTCGGTGGCGCGTGGCCACGCTGGCTCCAAGGAGAAACGGAGAAGATGGGGAGGTTCGGTATGATCTGGAGGGTCTACTTGTGGTGGAAAGGGGAGGGGAGGAGTGTTGCCTGGAGAAGCTATGTACCTAGGGTAGGGTCATGGATCTGTCCAACATACCCTCCCCAAGGACATCTCTACAAAGAATCAGAAGCAGTCGAAGAGAAACCATCATCCACTCGACCATGAAGATGTGCTCACTCGACCACCTTGAAGACACTCGACCACCAGAAGATGAGAAACCCTCCACTCCGCAACGGTCGGGGTTTAAACCATAGCTTTATGGGCATTTATAGCACTTTACTTCGGACGTTACCAGTAACGCTCCTCCTTTATGAACATTGAACCCTGTGTAATGGAGGGGAGCTGGGGTCCTGGCGCACTCTATATAAGCCACCCCCTCCTCTGGGACAAGGGTCGCACTTTCTGTAATTCACATGCATATATTCAGTCGACCTCCTTCGGGCTCCGAGACGTATGGCTGTTACTTCCTCCGAGAAGGGCCTGAACTCGTAAAACTCGTGTGTACAACTCCTCCATAGCTAGGATCTTGCCTCTACATTCGTACCCCCTATTCTACTATCAGTCTTAGAACCACGAGAGTTGGCGCCCACCATGGGGCAGGTGTCTTAGCGACTTGTTGGAGAAGTTGCAATTTTTCCGATCCCCTCCATCATGGTTCCAGGCGGAGGCTTGGCTGAGGGCCGCGAGATCCATCTCGGCGCGCTCATGTTTGTCGCCGACGACTCCGCTTGGCTTCAGGATGCTCCACTTGACGTCGACGCGCTCCCCGCCCGCGGGACGACGCACTTTTGCGCATGCATCCACGGCGTCCTCCTGCGGCAGCCGTCGACCCAGTATCAGTCGACTCCAGTAGCTTTCCCCCTCCCTACGTCCCGCTGGAGCAAATGCTCCGGTCGGTCGAGGCTTCAGCGGTGGGTGAGGCATGCGGTGGCCCCCCAGTTGGCCATCCCTCAAGTCACGGCGATCGAGCCCGACGAAACTCTCTACGGCCTATTCGATCTGTCGACTGGCTCCATAGAGACCGCATCCGAGTGCGACAGCAGCGACCCGGCGGCGGAAGTTCTGATGGTCAACAGACCACGCAGCCCTCCTGGCTTCAACCGTGAAGATGGAGGCGACGGAAACAGCGATCCGTCGCGCGTTCACGAAGAGTACCGCCCCGAACCCCTCTCTTCGCAGCAGAGGGAGGAACTTCGCCGCCGGAACATGGATGCACTGCATACTCCTATAGTTGGAGAAACCCCTGAGGCCCAGGCCTTGGAGCTGGCACGCTTGGCCAATTTGGCTGAGTGCACTCGACTGGAGAAGTTCCAGCGCACTCGATTATCGCGCTCGGCAGCGTGCTCCCGAATCCCGTCGACGCCAACTTTTTCCTCCTCCGACTCAGGTATACCGAACCCCGATCCACAATCTAGCAGCTGCTGCCCGGATAGCGGAGTCGATCCAACCCTCCTAGTCAGAAGTTGGCCGAGGTCTGGTGCAGATCAGGGCCTTGCTTTGGGCGGCGGGAGAACAGAATACGGTTGTATCCCAATCGCGGGATAGGATCCATAGCAGGTCCGTGGTTGCGGGCACAGTTCAGTCAGCCCATAGCCCAAGATCGCTCCCGAGGCATGAGGGACGTGGAGATCGACGAGATCAGTACAGGAACCGTGAGCAGTATGATCACCGAGTTGATCGTGACGATCGTCGTCGAGTGCCCACTCCTCCCCCAAGGAGTGGGTCGTATGTGCCTCGGCAACATGAAGACAGACGCCCTCCAGTCGACCCCAGGGAGCCAGGCTTTGATGCGAGATCCATTCTCGTTCAAGGTTTGGTCGACAGAAATAGAGCTCATCGGGAAGGCCATGACAGGGGTCCGCAAACCAGCAACAGAGCGCATGTCTCAGGTCCAGAGTGCTTTAGCAGTGCTATCAGAGCTGCAGTAATTCCCCCCAACTTCAGGTTGGCGACTGGAGTCAGTAAGTTCACTGGTGAGTCCAAGTCTGACACTTGGCTTGAAGACTACCGAGTGGCTGTCCAGATTGGTGGCAGCAATGATGAAGTGGCCATGAAACACCTTCCTCTGATGTTGGAGGGCTCGGCTAGAGCATGGCTGAATTAGTTGACACCTGGCAGTTTTTATACTTGGGAAGATCTTGCCCGAGTGTTTGTCAAAACATTCGAGGGCACTTGCAAACGACCAGCAGGTTTGACAGAATTACAGTGTTGTGTTCAGAAACCAAATGAAACTTTGAGGGATTATATCCAGAGATGGATCACCCTACACCACACAGTAGAGGATGTGTCAGATCATCATGCAATTTGTGCCTTTAAGGAAGGTGTCAGGTATCGGGAGTTGAATATGAAATTCGGCCGGACAGGAAATATGAATCTGGCTCAAATGATGGAAATTGCCACCAAATATGCCAATGGTGAAGAAGAAGAACGACTCCGGAGTGGCAAGCACAAATCAGTCACCCATGAAGCCGGAGGAGGAAACTCCAGTCGGAAATAAAAGCGCGAGGCCGAGCCAGCCGCTCCTGATGAAGCCTTGGCTGTGGTTCAAGGAAAGTTCAAGGGGAAGCCCAAGGGGCCATGGAACCCCAAGAAAGTAAAAGATCAAGATGGAAATGACGTGTTGGATTTTCCGTGTCACATCCACACCAAAAAATATGAAGAGGGTAATTTCATTTTCCCAAAGCACACCACTCGGCAGTGTAGGCTTTTAATCCAGCAATTCCGAGAGAAACAGCCCAAGGAAAAGGAGAAGGAAGCAGACAAGGCTAAAGATGAGGAAGAGGATGATGATGGTTATCCCCATGTGAATTCCACTCTGATGATTTTTGCTGACGTTGAGAGCAAAAGTCGATTGAAGGACATCAACAGAGAAGTGAACATGGTCGCTCCGGTGACACCCAGTTACCTGAAGTGATCACAGACCGCCATTACATTCGACCAGTTTGATCATCCAGCACAAATAGCCACCCTCGGGAGGCAAGCGCTGGTGGTCAACCCGGTAGTCGAAGGCACTCGACTGATAAAGGTCCTGATGGACGGTGGCAGTGGCCTAAACATACTGTATGCAGAGACATTGAAGGGAATGGGCATTCCGATGTCCAGACTCAGTGAAAGCAATATGAGTTTCCATGGGGTCATTCTAGGCAAGAAGGCTGCATCCCTCAGTCAGATTGCGCTCGACGTGGTTTTCGGTGATTCCAAAATTACCGCAAAGAAAAGTTGACATTTGAAGTTGTGGATTTCCAGAGTGCTTATCATGCAATTGTGGGGAGGCCAGCTTATGCACGATTTATGGCTCGGCCATGTTACGTGTACCTAAAATTGAAAATGCCTGGTCCGAAAGGAGTGATCACTATCTCTGGTAATCGGAAGAAGGCAGAAGAGTGCTTCCAGAAGGGCTCAAAGATCGCCGATGCTCAGATGGCCGTGGTAGAATTGCAAGAATACCAAAAAAATGCAGATCCGAGTGATTTGTTGCGAGCCAAGAAGCCAGCCACAGATTCAACATTCCAGTCGTCCGGTGAAACGAAGTCGATTCACATTCACCCGACAGATCCCAATGCTGCTCCGACTCACATTTCAACCACACTCGACTCCAAATAGGAAGAAGCGCTCATCAAGTTCCTCCGTGAGACTGGCCGGGTGTTCCCAGGGGACTGGCTGAGCATCGTTTGCGAGTCGACCCAAGAGTGAAACTAGTCAAAGAGCATCTTCGACGGTCCGCCGTACAGAAGAGAAAGGCAATCGGTGAAGAGGTGGCTCGGCTTTTGGCAGCTGAGTTTATCCGAGAGATTTACCACTCCGAGTGGTTAGCCAACGTTGTCATGGTCCCAAAGAAGGACGATTCACTTTCCATGTGCATTGATTTCAAGCATATCAATCGGGCCTGCCCAAAAGATCACTTTCCTCTCCCTCGCATCGTCCAGATAGTCGACTCAACTACAGGGTGCGAGCGTTTGTCCTTTTTGGACGCCTACTCCGGGTACCACCAGATCTGTCTATACGGACCCGACGAGATAAAGACAACTTTTATCACCCCGTTTGGGTGCTTCTGTTATGTCACAATGCCATTCAGCTTGAAGAACGATGGAGCCACATTCATGCGGATTATTCAGAAGTGCCTGCTCACTCAGATCAGTCGGAATGTGGAAGCATACATGGATGACATTGTGGTCAAGTCACGTAAAGGTTCCGACCTACTGACTGACCTTGCTGAAACCTTTGCCAACCTCAGAAGGTATGATATCAAGCTCAATCCATCGAAGTGCACGTTTGGAGTTCCGGGCAGAAAATTACTCGGTTTCCTTGTTTCCGAACAAGGAATCGATGCTAACCCAGAGAAAGTGGGCGCTATACTCCGAATGAAACGCCCTATGTGTGTGCATGATGTCCAGAAGCTTACTGGTTGCTTGGCTGCCCTAAGTCGATTCATTTCTCGCCTCGGTGAAAAGGCAATGCCTCTTTACCGACTGATGAAGAAATCAGATAAGTTCGAGTGGACCCCAGAAGCTGATGCAGCATTTGCAGAGCTAAAAGCCCTGCTTTCCACCCAGCCGGTGCTTGCTGCTCCAATCAGCAAAGAGCCTCTACTGCTTTATATAGCAGCCACTGGACAAGTCGTCAGTACAGTACTTACGGTCGAGCGGGAAGAAGAAGGAAAAGCTTATAAAGTTCAATGCCCAGTTTATTATATTTCTGAAGTCCTGACTCCATCAAAGCAGAGATATCCGCACTATCAGAAGCTTGTCTATGGGATTTACATGACCACGAAGAAGGTTGCACACTATTTCTCTGATCACTCTGTTACAGTCGTCAGCGACGCTCCATTGTCAGAGATTCTGCACAACAGAGATGCAACTGGTCGAGTGGCAAAATGGGCGATTGAACTCCTTCCCTTGGATATCAAGTTTGAGGCAAAGAAAGCTATCAAGTCCCAAGCAATAGCAAATTTCCTCGCCGAGTGGATCGAACAACAACTACCGACTCAAGTTCACTTGGAGCACTGGACCATTTTCTTTGACGGATCCAAAATGCTGAATGGTTCTGGTGCTGGGGTAGTACTGGTATCCCCCAAGGAGACAGGCTCAGATATGTCCTCCAGATTCACTTTGATTCCTCCAACAATGAAGCAGAATATGAAGCACTCCTGTATGGGTTGCGCATGGCCACCTCACTCGGCGTCCGTCGCCTCATGGTCTATGGCGACTCAGATTTGGTAGTCAATCAAGTGATGAAGGAGTGGGACGTCAGAAGCCCAGCCATGACTGGTTACTGCAACGCGGTGAGGAAGCTGGAAAAGAAGTTTGAGGGGTTAGAGGTCCACCACATACACCGACTGAAAAATCAAGCAGCCGATGACTTGGCAAAGATAGGTTCCAAGAGAGAAGCCATTCCCAGCAATGTGTTTTTGGAGCATATTCACACACCGACAGTTCAGGAAGATCCTTTTACTGAAGAGCCCCCGCAACCTAAGAGCGCCACAGACCCGACTGAAGTCGAGGTCCCAGCCGTGGTCGACATGATCATGGAGGTTCTGGCCATTACTCCCGACTGGACAGTGCCCTACATTGCGTACATCCTCAGGAAAGAACTCCCAAAGGATGAGGAAGAGGCTCGACAGATCGTCCATCGATCCAAGGCCTTTACTGTGATAAGAGGACAACTGTTCAGGGAAAGCGTGACTGGAGTCGGTCAGAAATGCATAACACCAGAAGAAGGTCGAATGATCCTCAATGACATCCACTCGGGGACCTGTGGTCACCATGGGTCCTCGCGGGCCATCATGGCTAAAGCATACCGAGCTGGATTCTATTGGCCACGAGCAAATGAAATGGCGAAATATATAGTCGACAGATGTGAAGGCTACCAGTTTTACTCCGACATGTCTCACAAGCCAGCGTCAGCCCTGAAGACCATCCCCCTCATTTGGCCATTTGCTGTTTGGGGACTGGATATGGTTGGACCACTGAGAACTGGCAAGAGCGGCTTCACTCATGTGCTCGTTGCAGTCGACAAGTTTACCAAATGGATCAAAGCTAAACCTATCAAGAACCTTGATGCCAGCACCGCTGTCAGTTTTATAAGAGAATTGACATTCAGATATGGAGTTCCACACAGTATCATCACAGACAACGGGTCAAACTTTGATTCCGATGAGTTCAGAGCTTTCTGTGCTTCTCAAGGCACTCGAGTCGACTATGCTTCAGTCGCTCACCCGCAGTCGAACGGACAAGCAGAAAGAGCCAATGGCCTAATTCTCAAAGGACTGAAACCCCGACTGATGCGCGATCTCAAACACGCAGCAGGCGCTTGGGTTGATGAACTTACGTCAATTCTGTCGGGTTTAAGGACAACTCCTAATCGGTCGACCGGACGAACTCCTTTCTTCTTAGTCTATGGAGCCGAAGCTGTTCTGCCAAGTGACCTGCTCCACAACGCACCCCGAGTCAAGCTCTTCTCTAAAGAGGAAGCAGAGCAGGCCCGGTAAGATTTAGTCGATCTCTTAGAGGAGGAAAGAGAGATGGCCTTGATCCGGTCGACCATTTATCAGCAAGACTTGCGTCGATTCCACGCCAGAAATGTGAGGGGTCGAGCCTTTCAGGAAGGAGACCTGGTTCTTCGAGTAGATCAACAGAAACCACACAAGCTCGCCCCGACTTGGGAAGGCCCCTTCATCATCACCAAAGTTCTCCACAACGGAGCATACCATCTTTACAGTATTGAGCATGAGAAAGACGAGCCACGGGCTTGGAACACGGAGCTGCTCCACCCCTTTTATACTTAAGCACTCGTTCGAATAAAATGTAATAAGAAACACCTTTGTAATTTGTTTATCAAAGACAAGAGCTTACGGTCCTCTCATACGATTGTTGTTGTTCTTATTTACTTCTGAAATCCCCCAGTGGGTGGGCTTAGTCGCAAATCCATTTCGCCTAAGTTCGAAAGAATCCTACCGAGTGGAGAGCAATCCTCCCACTCGGGGGCTTAGCTGCAGTCCGGTATTCGCCTAAGTTCTCTCACTCGGAGGCTTAGCTGTAGTCCAGTACTCGCCTAAGTTTGAAAAAATCCTACTGAGTGGAGAGCAATCCTCCCACTCGGGGGCTTAGCTGCAGTCTAGTACTCGCCTAAGTTCTCTCACTCGGAGGCTTAGCTGCAGTCCAATACTCGCCTAAGTTTGAAAAAATCCTACCGAGTGGAGAGCAATCCTCCCACTCGGGGGCTTAGCTGCAGTCTAGTACTCGCCTAAGTTCTCTCACTCGGAGGCTTAGCTGCAGTCCAATACTCGCCTAAGTTTGAAAAAATCCTACCGAGTGGAGAGCAATCCTCCCACTCGGGGGCTTAGCTGCAGTCTAGTACTCGCCTAAGTTCTCTCACTCGGAGGCTTAGCTGCAGTCCAATACTCGCCTAAGTTTGAAAAAATCCTACCGAGTGGAGAGCAATCCTCCCACTCGGGGGCTTAGCTGCAGTCTAGTACTCTCCTAAGTTCTCTCACTCGGAGGCTTAGCTGCAGTCCAATACTCGCCTAAGTTTGAAAAAATACTACCGAGTGGAGAGCAATCCTCCCACTTGGGGGCTTAGCTGCAGTCTAGTACTCGCCTAAGTTCTCTCACTCGGAGGCTTAGCTGCAGTCCAGTACTCGCCTAAGTTCAAAAAAATCCTACCGAGTGGAGAGCAATCCTCCCATTCGGGGGCTTAGCTGCAGTCTAGTACTCGCCTAAGTTCTCTCACTCGGAGGCTTAGCTGCAGTCCAATACTCGCCTAAGTTTGAAAAAATCCTACCGAGTGGAGAGCAATCCTCCCACTCGAGGGCTTAGCTGCAGTCTAGTACTCGCCTAAGTTCTCTCACTCGGAGGCTTAGCTGCAGTCCAGTACTCGCCTAAGGTCGAAAAAATCCTACCGACTGGAGAGCAATCCTCCCGCTTGGAGGCTTAGTTGTAGTCCAGTACTTGCCTAAGTTCTCTCACTCGTGGACTTAACTGCAGTCCAGTACTCACCTAAGTTCGAAACATATCCCTATCCGCAAGGACGACGAGGTGCAGGTCGACTGCAACCTTCTCCTTCGGAGCTACGGCACAAGTACAACATACGCTCCATCCCTATCCGCAAGGACAACGAGGTGCAGGTCGACTGCAACCTTCTCCTTCGGAGCTACAGCACAAGTACAACGTACGCTCCATCCCTATCCGCAAGGACGACGAGGTGCAGGTCGACTGCAACCTTTTCCTTCGGAGCTACGGCACAAGTACAACGTACACTCCATCCCTATCCGCAAGGACGACGAGGTGCAGGTCGACTGCAACCTTCTCCTTCGGAGCTACAGCACAAGT
The DNA here is from genome assembly GCF_018294505.1 of Triticum aestivum. Classification (NCBI taxonomy): domain Eukaryota; kingdom Viridiplantae; phylum Streptophyta; class Magnoliopsida; order Poales; family Poaceae; genus Triticum; species Triticum aestivum. The sequence continues at coordinate 530,904,835 of NC_057800.1, forward strand.
ACAACATATGCTCCATCCCTATCCACAAGGACGACGAGGTGCAGGTCGACTGCAACCTTCTCCTTCGGAGTTACGGCACAAGTACAACGTGCGCTCCATCCCTATCTGCAAGGATGATGAAGCTCAGGTCGACTGGAGCCACCACTTCAGAGCTGCATCTCCAGCGCATAGACTATTCCGAGCAGTGAACAAAGTCCATTCGAAGGCAAAACACAAGCACATTCGGAGATAAACTGAACTCGGATAAATCCTAAAGTTCCAAGCAGCAAATCAAAAGTATTCGAGCATCAAGCCCGAAGGAGTTCAACGGTTACAGCAATCACTCGGCATTTCGAGGCAAATTTAAAGCAGATTCAAGTCTCATAAGTTTGTTCACTCAGTAGGAGGAGGGCTGGCAGGCTCCACGAATGAGTCCAGGTCAATCCCATCAGCGATCCGAGTGGCGGCAGCAATCAAAGTCTCCATGAAGGGCTGGAAGTCATGCTTTTTGGTGTTAGCGACTTTGATCGCAGCCAGCTTGTCTTCACGTGCCTCCCTGCAATAGACTCGCACCAAGGACAGCGCCACGTCAGCACCACACCGGGCAGAGGATTTCTTCCATTCTTGCACTCAGTGGGGGACCTCATTCAGTCGAGCCATTAGGGATTCCAGGTCATTTTGAAGCGTCGCCCTCGGCCAAAGCGATGAGTCGATTCGGGAGAATACCTCCTTCAGGCGCACGAGGTAGCTTGTGGTGCTGGCGATACGGGACTCCAGTCGGAGCACGTTCATTGCAGTTTCATCGCAAACTGGAAAAGCGATACGGTCTAGACCCGTCTCGATGCTTCCAGTTTCCTCGTTGAAGTCTTGGTAGAATTCTGCAGCCAAAAATTAGTGAGTCGACCGAGCAAGATCTGATCGCAAGCATCAACACAGTCAGTTTAAAAGAAATACCTTCCAGCGTGAGATAGAGCTTCTTGGCAAGAGTCCTCAGATAAGCTTCCGTGTCATTCCTCTTGCGGATCGCGGACTCCAGCTTTTCATTCAGGGCAACCTTGTCCTTCTTCAGACTAGTCACTTCACGGTTAGCTTCATTGAGGCAAGATTTCAGTTTGTTCACCTCCCCTTCCAGCGTTCCGACTGAAGCATGCTTCTGGTCTGCGAGAGAAGTTTTATCTTGGGCTGCTTTTTGCGTGGCGGCGAGGTCAGAGTCCTTTTTCTCCAGAGCCAACTTCATTTTCTCTGCAAAAGAAGCAATCGGATCAAACAAGAAATCAAAGAAATATAGTGAAAGTCAGTCGACAGCCAGTTACCTTCCATACCAGTGGCTTCGTCTTGGGCTTTCTTCAGATTCTGCTGGGCCAATTCCAAGTCGAGGTTGAGTTGCCTCTGCTTCTCCTCAAGTTCAGCAAACTTAGAAATAAGAGTACAAGACTTCTGCAGAAGGCAAAATACGGGTCAGTCGATAAGATCAAAGGTTGTTTACTTCCGAGTGAATAAAACCTAAAAAAACTGTTCAGACCACAGTCGACTGCCAGCAGTCGACTGCGGTCTCGGGGAATACACCCAGTGGGTGCACTGGGCGTGCCCCCACCGGTTTAGATCCTACTCGATCGGTCCGCCCGAGTCGAGTGTAAAAAAAGGAAAGTAGAACTCAGACCCCAATCGACTGCCAGCAGTCGACCGTGGTCTCAGGGACTACACCCAGTGGGTGCACTTAGAGTGCCCCCACCGGTTCAGATCCCACTCGCCCAGACCGAGTGGAAGAATGCAACTACCGAAGACAACAAAACACCCAGTGGGTGCTCTGATTCAACGCAAACAACAGGAGATTGTGTAGAAGAAGATTTTTCGGGTAGCATATCCTCGTAGAACAAGAGCAGTCGGAAAGTCTACTCACCTAGACATTGGCCCGAAGAGCAGCGCTGACATCATAGGCAGCCTGGCTATTCTCATGCACCGCCTTCACCCGCTCCATCATCACGTCAGTCTGTCAGATGGTTTCTGCAGCCGCTTCCGACTGGTTGTCCGGGATGAAGTAGCTGGTGAAAAAGAGAGTAGACGACCCAGGTGTGGCAGCTTGGAGCTCCGTGGCATGGAGTTGGACGACTGAAGGAATGACAGGCGCAGTCGATGATGCGGGGTGCTCACTCGACAAGGGCGTAGCGAAGGTCACAAAGGCCCTGCCCGCGTCTTCAGGTTGAAGGACGGGTGGTGTTACTGTTGGTTCTTGCCGAGACATCCTGCCAGCTGCTACCTTCTTTCTCTTCCTGGGCTTAAGAGCCACATATTCATCGTCATCTGGAAGATCGATGACATTGGGTGGTGCTGCAAGACAGATCATTTGACCCCAAGTGAACCACTAGAACGCAATCGACCAAGGAATCAAGAACAAAATCATAAGAGTTTCTACCTGGGTTAGAGGTATCCGCATCTTCCATCTCCTAGTCCCGGTACTAGAGAGAAGAGGTTCCTGACATAGCAGCACTGCAAAGACCCGCATTCAGTCAGTTACGTCCTGTTACTCGAGTTGACAAAAAGAACAAGTCAGATGATTACCCGGAGATAGTAGGGACGGTCAATTTGATCCTGGGCAAAGCCTTTGGCAGTTTGGAGGAGGTGGCTTTCGGTGCTTTCGCTGCTGGAGGCGGCACAACTTTGGGCTGCTTTGGAGCCTTCTCAGTCGGCGTTGGGGAAGATGTCCTGGGACGCTTCGAAGACTGTCCAATCGGCACGGCCACCACGTCCGGAGTGCTCGCCAGGTCGTGAGCGTGTTTGGATCTCCTCTCCCTGCGAGGAGGCGAGTCGACTTCTTCGTTATCAGTCGACTCGTCGCTCTCCTCGTCCTCCTTAGCATCCGAGTTTCCTTCGCCGCTTTCGCCCCCGCTCGCTCCTTCCTCGATGTCTTGCTCCTGCACCCCGTTGGGCATTGAGTACATGTCGATGAGGGCCTGAAAAGACAACGATCAAAGGAAATTCAGTCGACCATAAACAAGATGTCACACAGTGAATCAGAAAGATACTTGATAAAACAGAATCATACCTGCTCCGGCTGATGCGAGTGGTCGAATGGAATCACCCTCCTAGACCCCCGAGGGTTGTCTTTGTTGCTGGTAATCCCCATCAGCCACTTCTCCAAGGTGTCCTCGCTGACGTCCTCCGGGTGGATCCAAGTGGAATCCTCGAGCCCAGAGTACATCCACATTGGATGATCACGTGCCTGAAGCGGTTGGATGCGTCGACCGAGAAAAACCTCCAGCGGGTCCATGCTGGTCACCCCGTCGCGGACGAGTTGGACGACCCGCTCGACCAACACCTTGACATGCGCCTTCTCTTCTGGAACCACCTTCAGGGGGCGGGCTTCTCCACTTGAGCCAATGAAAAGGGAGGAAGTCTAGTCGACTGACCCGGGGTCGGCTGATCCTTGTAGTAAAACCAAGTCGACTGCCAGCCCCGGACCGAGTCGGGAAGGATCATTGCTGGGAAGGTGCTCTTGGTCCTCATCTGGATCCCCAGGCCCCCACACATCTGGATCACTTGTGTCCTCTCGTCACTCGGATTGGCCTTTTTGACCGACTGGGAGCGGCATGTGAAGATGTGTTTGAAAAGACCCCAGTGCGGTCGACAGCCCAAGAAATTTTCACACATTGACACGAAAGCAGCCAGATAGACTATGGTGTTTGGAGTGAAATGGTGGAGCTGAGCCCCAAAGAAGTTCAAAAAGCCCCGGAAGAAAGGATGGGGAGGCAGTGAGAATCCGCGATCTACGTGGGTGGCGAGGAGAACACACTCACCCTCCCTTGGCTGCGGCTCGGTCTTGTTCCCCGGGAGTCGTGCCGACTTGTGGGGGATTAGTCCCCCTCCACCAGGTCATCGAGGTCGTCCTGGGTGATCGTCGAGCGGATCCAGTCGCCATGGATCCAGCCCGGTGGCAGGCCGGATCTCGATGAGGATCCGCCCCGGCTGGTCCGCTTGCCCTTCGCCTTCGCGGTCGCCTTCTTCGCACGCTCCAGCGCCACCGTCTTCTATTTCCCCATGGGGATGGATCGAGTTCGAGCGAGGGTCCGGCGACGAGAGCAGAAGCGAGCGTGGCGGAGAGGTCGGGGGAAGAAGAAAAGAGAATGGGAGCGCACGGGGCAGAGGCCTGTTCCGGTGCCTTTTATAAGGTCGTCCCCCGAGTGACTGACTGGTGGACCCAGACGATCTAAACAAATCCCGCAACAATCGCGCACGCAGTACATGGCAAAAAAGGTGGCGCGGGGATCGAGGAGACTTGCCTAATCCGTCCCGATAACCACGGCCCCGCCCGTTTGGCGCGCTTCCCAAAATTCGAATCCCGCAAAATCCGTGGAGAGCAGAGCAACTTGCTAGACTGAAGGCAAACACCCTCTACATTATCATTCGGAATTCTACCGTGAAAATTCACTCGACAAAAACCAAGAATGGACCAAGGCGACTGAAAAAGGAGTCGGCGTCGTCTCTTCAATTCATTGTTCCAGAACAAGATATACTCATAGCACAAAGAATGAGTCGGACGTGTTCCCAACTCCTTCCTCACTCAAACCCTGATCCATTCGGGGGCTAATGATGAAGCTATGTACCTAGGGTAGGGTCATGGATCTGTCCAACATACCCTCCCCAAGGACATCTCTACAAAGAATCAGAAGCAGTCGAAGAGAAACCATCATCCACTCGGCCATGAAGATGTGCTCACTCGACCACCTTGAAGACACTCGACCACCAGAAGATGAGAAACCCTCCACTCCGCAACGGTCGGGGTTTAAATCATAGCTTTATGGGCATTTATAGCACTTTACTTCGGACGTTACCAGTAATGCTCCTCCTTTATGAACATTGAACCATGTGTAACGGAGGGGAGCCGGGGTCCTGGCGCACTCTATATAAGCCACCCCCTCCTCTGGGACAAGGGTCGCACTTTCTGTAATTCACACGCATATATTCAGTAGACCGCCTCCGGGCTCCGAGACGTAGGGCTGTTACTTCCTCCGAGAAGGGCCTGAACTCGTAAAACTCGTGTGTACAACTCCTCCATAGCTAGGATCTTGCCTCTACATTCCTACCTCCCTATTCTACTGTCAGTCTTAGAACCACAACACCGCCCAGCTCGAATTTGAGCGGAGCCGAACGGAGGCCATGGTGGCAATGGAGGTCAAGGAGGGGTTCTGGTTCTCGGGGAAGGGGCTCGGGGGAACTAGGGAAGAGGAGTGAGGTTGCTGGTGCAGTCGAGGGAGCTCTGGGATGGCTTATATAGCCGCGGGACGAGGTGTCGCGCTGACGTCACTGCGGACGCGTGCCCTCGCTCGCGAGCTCGGAGGTAGACGACGTAGGAGGAGTAGTGGAGGCTCTCACATGGCAGAGAAGGCCAAGGGGGCGCAGGGAGGAAGAAGACAGTGAAGAACCGAGCCAAAATGCCATTGTGCGCCCGTGGGCACGCGACGGCTTGCGTCGGTGAGGAAGCTGCCGGAGGGGGAGAGGGGCCCGAGCAAGAATCGATCCTAGGTGCGGCCAACGGCAGTAGAGTGCGTGCACAGGCTTGCCATTAACGCGGTCACCGCATGCACTGGCATGTAGCGGGGGAGAGGGGCTGGAACTTGTTATCTAGTGGCAAGTTCATCCAGGGGAGGTTCCTACTATGGTGGTAGAACGATGAAAAGAGCTCTGGTTGAATGGTAATTAACCTCTGAAGTTTACTGTAGTAAACTTGGATGATCACTGCTGATCCACGGAGACTTGATTGAGATCAAAGGAGTTGTCTGGGAAGTTTAACTAAGGAAGAACTACAATCCTGGAGGTTTAGAGAAGAAATGGACCAATAAATAATAGGGTTGCTTTGCAACTGCATTTTTGGTCCAGAAACATGATTAGGATGATGCACTCTGATGAAGCATCAACTTGAGCTCAAATTGGGCAAGGCAGAGTCATTTGGTCCTATGAAGATGCTCAAAAGGTTTCATACCAATTGGATAAACCAAAATGGTACTTCCTTCACAAACATTTCCACTAACCAGAAACTTGCAAAAATTCTAGAGGAAAAATGGCTTGATGAAACATGCCCAAAATGGGTGGAGGTAGGTTATATGGAAAATAGAAGGCCTAGAAAAATTGGCAGCCATAATGGAGCAAGATAAAATATACTTCACAATCTAAATTATTGCGAGAAAAAAAGATTTGGTCATGTGCTCAAATAGATCAAGGGATGGAGCTGAAATTTGGAGGAGGCTAATTATATGAGCATATGAAGAGTCATGCATAATTTCAACTCATTTGAATGTTCCTAGCTAGTACTTCCTTCACAGGGGCTTCTGTTTGACGGAAACTTTGAAAAATCACTGAGGAAGATGGGCTAGGCAAATAAAGTTGAATTTTGGCATGTGGCAATGATATGGACAGGAAAAGGTGTCCAATGAGTTTGAGGTCAATTGGGAAAAGTAAAATAGCGCTTTCTTCGCAATGTGCCATTTAGGACAGAATAGGAAATGGATTATTTGACCATGATGATAAACATGAAAAATGAAATATTTTGCCATATTTGAGAAATATATGACCCAAAAAATTTATGAGAATTATTTGGGAATTTTAGGAGTGATAGAAATATAGGTTGCTTCACATCCTAGGCCAAATTGGGTTATTCCTTTAATAGAAAAAGGAATATTCCCAATAAAAAGAATATTGGGATTTGGGCTAGGATGAAAATGATAGGGTCTAGGGAGGGATTTGGGAATGACAAGCCACTCTGGAAGCAAAAAAATAGTTCATCTTCTTCACTTTCCAGACCACAAAGCCACGGGAAAAGAAATCTCAGGCAAAAACCTCAGAAAAACAAAAGAAAAAGACAGGGCCAAAAATCAGGCTGTCACAAACCTTACCCCCTTAAGGAAATCTCGTCCTCGAGATTTGGTTGCTCAGGGAACAAATATGAAGATACTGACTTAAGGAAACCGTTTCCAACTCGGGTATCCTTTTTATTATTTTTGTTCCCACTAAATTTTTATCTGACTGGCCCTGGGGTGGTTTGCTTTAATATATCCATATTCTGACTGACCTTACCTTGCTTGTTCATGCTTGTACAGGCTCCAATTTCTTTCTAGATCTGCTGACTTAAGTGACTATGATGGATTCTCATGATTGAAATATATGTCGGTCTCACAAATCCAAGAGTGATTTCCGCTGGGTGTGTCATCCGACTCTGACAATCTCTCATGAAGTGGTGAGCAGATTTTTCTAGTGGACACCCAAGCTCTAACCCCTTGCATTGGGTTTATCCACTAGATGAAGGTCCTTCGGGTTCCAAACAGCGAGTTGGGTCATAACCGCTTTCCTGACAACTTCTAGCTTATCGCGGAAGTTTCTGAATTATCTTAACTGGTTCCACTGTCTTGTGTATCAGATCCGTACCAAATATTTGATTGTCGCCTGCATCACTGGTATTGCTCCTTCATTATTGTTTTCTTGGTCTGGATCCTTGGCTAAAGGAGCGGGGTCATATTGCTCCTTCGTATCACCATAGGGACTGTCAGTGCAATTTTTAGGCAATCATAGCTTATCCTCATTTTTCTGACAGGGTACCCTATTAAATTGCAGGTTCAACACCCCTCAAGTTCTGACCGCGGGAAAATGATCATCCGAAACTTTGCAAGAAATCGGCAAATAAATTAGTATTCACCAGAACGGTCTTTACAACTCAGATCTGGGACATTACTGAAATAACTCAACCACGGCTCAGGACGGCCAAAAAGCAGCTCAGAACTCGTGACAATCATTAAAGAGAGAAATAAAAATCGGCATCCACCCCGGATAGCTAAAAACAGCTTAGATCAAAGGCGTGGTGCCGTCATTGGAGAAAAAAGGGAACAAGGGCTCATCAGGATCATTTTCGAGGTTCACATGTACTTGCATTGAGCTCATTGATGTCGTCAATCCTCATAATCCTTTGTCACACTGCGGTGTATACTGGCTTTCTTGTCTTAACCATCCTCATGTGGTTGTCGGATCCTCATCCGAGTGACTTGTAAGATCTTGGTGATATGCTCACCGCATATATATGAGAATCTGATTCCCGAGACAGACGTGTATTCTGACTGATTCTTGCTTCTGACCAAAATGTTGTGGATCTGATTCTTGGGATTCACTGCCATATGTTGTCAATTCACAGCGTACTACCTTGTACGAATGTCTTACTGAGGAGGATTGGCTGGCTTGTGCTCGAAACTTTCATCGGACGGCTTGCTAAAGAAGACTGATATCGTGCTTCAGAAGCTTACCCCCTTAAAGACTTTGCTGGGGAAAGACTCGGTACCTTATGCCAGAAGCTTTTCTGGTTGCCTACTGAAGAAGGCAGAGTACCTTGTAGGGGAAATCATCCATATATCGTACCGAGGAAGATAGATGAATCTGGCCTTGGAAGCTTCTCGAGTATCTTGCAAGGGAAGAGTGGGTTGCTTACACCAGAAGCTTCTTATTGTGATATGCGGACCGATTCCCACATATATAACCATCTTAATATTTTTGTTATTGATTTCTTGTATGAAACAGGGTTTTGCAGTGCTATCCTCCTTTTTGAGTTCATGCCATATTTTTGCTTGCTTCCAGGTACATCGGGTTCCAAAATCATCCTCAACGAAAAATTAAACTTGTATCTGAGCCATACCTTTGATAATATTTTGTCAACCTTGCACACAATTTATCTTCTTGCTGATTTGATCAATTCTGCTATGAGGAGTGCACGCTGAGGGAGACTTGACACTCAGTAACATGACCAAATATCCCCCAATCTGAATGCAGTCAGCTGAGAATTCCATACTGTTGTGAGGAGTACACGTTAATGCAAACTTTATACTGACATTCCATCCAAGTTTTCTTTTTGTATTCAGACGAGCTATTTCCAATTTCACTGTAGTCTGCTAACAATTCCATTCTGTTTAGTTGAGTTTCCAAAAATATGCATTTCTTGCTGACTCTTCGGGTCCGGTATCGGCTGACGAGCAACTTAATAGGGGAAAATTTTGTAACACCGAAGGCCCAAGGAAAGAAACAAAAGAAACGACTAAAACAAAATCACCCAAGCAAACTATAATATAATTAATCAAGCAATCATCACATATTACTGCTACTCACACCATAATATGCATGCACACCTAAGCACACCAATTGCGTAGAAACTCTGGTATTATGGTCTAATATGTTGTGGCGGTGTGCACGAAAATTATATCCATGTGTGGAAGGAGTTGGCATAACCGAAGCTGCACCAAGCACTGGCTGAACAGTGATTGGATCTGGATGGATACACAGGTGAGAATGGACTGGACGATCAATTAGCGAGACACAAAAGTCACGACCACCACATCATCAAGCATACGAAGGGAATCATACCCGTCCAAATAATGAAATGACATGGCAAGATAACAGTGGAAGACGGGGTTTAATGGCATTGCCCTTTTTTGATAACCAAGATCAGTAAGGGTTGCCAGAGGGACGAGATGGATGGCAGGATTCGGGATAGAAACAAGTCTATCACCGAAATAATATGGGTGGGTGGTGAAAAAATATACGCGACACCTGAGCATAACTCCTGTAAATGGTGTCTGGAACTCTGGGTACTAGGGCATCACTCTGCTGGGACAGAGATGACGCCGAACACCAAAGAGCAGACATGCTAAGAAGGAGGGTGCAGGCGGTGGACCGAAAACGATGCCACCTACACTCACAAGATCAACTGTTAGTGGCAAAATAATAATTTATATGCATGCTATGCGACAAACAAATGCAACAATCAAGTGCAACAGCCCAACTGGGGTCTATACTATTGCTTTCTAACATTCACGCAGGCTAGGGCATCCTATAGCCAAACCAGCTCTGATACCAAGCTTGTGGCACCCCGGCTCAGAGAAAACCGGAACGCCCCGTATTCCAGCCCAGAGATCGAGGAGAAGTCTTCTAGAATATGTCACTGCTTAGCATAGAACAAACCAACTTACTATTATTACACGAATATGAATACAAGGTCTCCGATATTACAATGAATAACATCAGCACAACGACACAATGCCATCCTTAGTTGCTCTATGCAAGCAGCAGAACAACTTGAAGCAGCGGAAAAACTTCTAGCAGCGGAACAACGACGACGGTGGTGAACTCCAATCCACAGGGACTCTGGCTGGAACGCTTATCCTAGCTCGCGAACACAGGAACAACACCAAACAAGCAAGCAATCCAGGCACGACCTACAAGCTGGCATGACACGCCAGGTCAGTACATTGAATGTACTTGCAAGCTAACAATAACCAGAAGCATTCAAGACAAACAACATCATGGCAATTACAAGTGAATCAGGGATTAACATGAGATCATCAGAATAACATGGCATGAACAATGTGGACATGATACAGGTAGAACAACATGAGCATGGCATGAACATATGAATCTGACGATACTAGCATGCAACATGATGACACTATATGCACTATTTATTCTGCTCGGGTTACCTCGTAACCATCACATGCATCACTTACCATCCTCGGACATCATACGATCATCTCAGGATCAAATCAAGCTTGGTATAAACAATACCGTAGTAATCATTAAACAACCACAAGGATCTTGATCTTTACCCATGATTCTCGCACAACATCACGAATATCCAACAACTCGGTATCCTCGATACCACGGTGATCATTCCGGCGATCACAACCATGACCAACACTTGCTCGCAAATGGTGATCTTTCTGGTGATCACAACCAACTTATCTCATCATCGAACCGGGGTTGTCATTAATCAAGTTATTATTAATACTGTCAACTCACGGTGTGACCAACACGAACTGAGCCCTTATCCGTGGGCGCGGCTATCGATAGATTTAATATACACACTCTACAGAGGTAGCACACTTTACCCACACCACAAAACCCTGACCTCGCACTCCCATTCGGGTGGACCAAAGCATTCCGACAAAACCGTCCTACTGCCATGACGCTCCCCAGCCACTCCGACCAACTCCCCTCTAGGATAAGTCCTGGTTGGCCCCATACCTACCAAAGGCACCAACAGCCACCGTCGTGGCAAAAACGGTCCCAAACGGGTACATGAGCTCAAAACCAAATATGGGCACACAAGGCTTATGCCGTCCTACCTGATCAGGGTAGCGCCCGCACATAACCTTCCCTCGCGGGAGGCACCGGTGAGAGGCATGACAATAGACCAAGTTAGGACCCCCCCATAGTGTAAGCGTGGTTGCACTGGTCAGATCGATTTGGTGGCACCATGACTCAGCCAACAGTTGCTCAAGTTCAATTTAATCCGGTTAAACTTGAATGCAATATGCTGAGTCATCATAAAATAACATGATGCATTTACAAAGCATGAGCATGATGTCAACATAATCACGGGATGTAACATAACTATCCACCACGTCAACTATGAATAATCTCCAACGGAACATGGCATAATGAAGAGCATAAATACTACAAGTGCAACACTACTCATAGCATAACATGACCACTAGCATCAATCATAAATATCATGCATGAACATAACAACAATGCAAGCATTTAACCAATGGAATGCAATGAAACATATATAACAACGATACTCGGGACAAACGACGGTTATGCACCGAAGACCATCGCCAACATCACCAGGTACTACTAGCAAGCATAAGTTTATGAAAGGAATACTAGCAACTAGCAGGGCATGATAACCAGGTGCATAACAACATAGCAAGAAAGTAAGCACTAACCCAGAGGCATTACGAAAACAATGATAACCATATTTTAAACAAGCAAACATTTATTAAATATTCAAGTTGAAAACCATGGCTACTGCATGACTATCATGCAAGTGGGTATGGTGGCTTGCCTGGGGATGAAGAAGGCACCGGGGAGAAGTGCGGTGAAGCCACGGAAAGATTTGCCGGAAACAGTTCTCTCTCGGAGGGGCTGTTTACGTGCAATGGCAAAAAGGTCATTTTCACAGTGTCAAACCATAGTGAAAATGAAACCAACAGAACGGGCTCGACGAGACAAAGAAGTGGGCCTTGGAATCACCTCATTTGGAGTTGTGATTAAGAAGATATGAAGGGTTGAAGTTTAGGGACTTTTCTGCAAAAATATCATCACAAACAAGTCCCTCAGTGGATAAGACAGAAGCGGTTTTCAGAAAAATACGCTTTCTAAATAACAAAACATACTTAGTGCAGAAGTAGAAGCAGAATACGCTTTCCGAAAAGGAAGACGTACTTCAGCACGAACCAGAGGGGAAATACGCTTTCTGAAAATGAAAACGTATTCGCGGGTTTACGCCTCCACTTATCTGACATGGACGGCGGGGTCAATGTGTGTGTGGCTGACCAGAGGGGTCCGCGGGCAGTGCGGCCCGCCTGGCCTGGAGCGTTGTCTTCAAACTCGCTCCTGCCCGCGAGGCAGAGGCAGGGCGGGGCTCCGGCGACGAGCTCCAGTGCCATAGGCCACCTCCGTCAGTGCGCCGGCCACCGGGATGGTCAGGGAGACGAGGCACATCCATCCAGTGGCCACACGCACGCCGAAGAGGTGTGGAACAACAACGCGCCACGGATGCAAAGAACCACGGTGGCGGACCACGTCGGAGGCGCGCGGCCACGCTGGCTCCTGGGAGAAACGGAGAAGATGGGGAGGTTCGGTATGATCTGGAGGATCTACTTGTGGTGGAAAGGGGAGGGGAGGAGTGCCGCCTAGCTAGAATTTGAGCGTAGCCGAATGGCGGCCACGGTGGCAATGGAGGTTGAGGAGGGGTTCTAGTGCTCGGGGAAGGGGCTCGGGGGAACTAGGGAAGAGGAGTGAGGCTGCTGGTGCGGTCGAGGGAGCTCCGGGTTGGCTTATATAGCCGCGGGACAAGGTGTCGCGCTGGCGTCGCCGCGGACGCGTGCCCTCGCTCGCGAGCACAGAGGTAGACGACGTAGGAGGAGCAGTGGAGGCTCTCACGGGGCAGAGGAGGCCAAGGGGGGCAGGGAGGAAGAAGACGGAGAAGAACCAAGCCAAAACGCCACTGTGTGCCCGTGGGCACACGGCGGCTTGCGTCGGTGAGGAAACTGCCAGAGGGGGAGAGGGGCCCGAGCAAGAATCCATCGTGGGTGCGGCCAACGGCAGCAGAGCACATGCGCACAGGCTTGCCATTAACGCGGTCACCGCGTGCACTGGCATGTAGCAGGGGAGAGGGGCTGGAACTTGTTGTCTAGTGGCAAGTTCATCCAGGGGAGGTTCCTACTACGGTGGTAGAACCATGAAAAGAGCTCTGGTTGAATGGTAATTAACCTCTAAAGTTTACTGCACTAAACTTGGACGAGCACTGCTGATCCACAGAGACTTGATTGAGGTCAAAGGAGTTGTCTGGGAGGTTTAACTAAGGAAGAACTACAATCCTTGAGGTTTAGAGAAGAAATGGACCAACAAATAATAGGGTTGCTTTGCAACTGCATTTTTGGTCCAGAAATTTGATTAGGATGATGCACTCTGATGAAGCATCAACTTGAGCTCAAATTGGGCAAGGCAGAGTCATTTGGTCCTATGAAGATGCTCAAAAGGTTTCATACCAATTGGATAAACGAAAATGGTACTTCCTTCACAAACATTTCAACTGACCAGAAACTTGCAAATATTCTAGAGGAAAAATGGCTTGATGAAACATGCCCAAAATGGTCGGAGGTAGGTTATATGGACAATAGAAGGCCTAGAAAAATTGGCAACCATAATGGAGCAAGCTAAAATATAATTGCTTCACAATCTAAAATATTGCCAGAATCAAAGATTTGGTCATGTGCTCAAATAGATCAAGGGATGGAGCTGAAATTTGGAGGAGGCTAATTATATGAGCACATGAAGAGTCATGCAAAATTTCAACTCATTTGAATGCTCCTAGCTAGTACTTCCTTCACAGGGGCTTCTGTTTGACAGAAACTTTGAAAAATCACTGAGGAAGATGGGATAGGCAAATAAAGTTGAATTTTGGAATGTGGCAATGATATGGACGGGAAAAGGTGTCCAATGAGTTTGAGGTCAATTGGGAAAAGGAAAATAGCACTTGCTTCACAATGTGCCATTTAGGGCAGAATGGGAAATGAATTATTTGAGCATGATGATAAACATGACAAATGAAATATTTTTCCATGTTTGAGAAATATGTGACCCAAACAATTTATGAGAATTATTTGGGAATTTTAGGAGTGATACAAATATAGGTTGCTTCACATCCTAGGGCAAATTGGGTTATTCATTTAATAGAAAAGGAATATTCCTGATAAAAAGAATATTGGGATTTGGGCTAGGATGAAAATGACAGGGTCTAGGGAAGGATTTGGGAATGACAAGCCACTCTGGAAGCAAAAAAAGGAGTTCATCTTCTTCACTTTCCAGACCACAAAGCCACGGGAAAAGAAATCTCAGGCAAAACCTCAGAAAAACAAAAGAAAAAGAAAGGGCCAAAAATCAAGCTGTCAAACTTAGAGCGGCGCCGCTGACGCCGGCGCTTTGGTTGTATCTCGGGAGGTTTATCTGTTGGGGATATACATAACAGGTAGGCCCACGAAGGGTCGAAATATCATGAAGCATGGGGCCCACACAACATGTGGGTCCAGGTCAATTTCATACAGACACACTATCCACTCGGACAAGCAGCATACTATCCACTCGACCAAGCAACATACCATCCACTCGGATGACGGCTCACCACTCGACCGTACGACTCACTCGGATATACGAAGACCAACAGGCAGCAAGGCAGTCGGCATCTTTCTAATAGTGAGGGCTTAATAGAGGGCTGGCATTATGGCATTCATACCCCACTTTGTAACATAGGAGGTGAGGGGGTGGCGCACTCTATATAAGCCACCCCCCACCACTAGACAAGGGGGCTTTCTTCCACCTCTCTCTCTTTTCACCATTAGTCTCAGGACTTAGCTCAGGCATGGGGATCCGTTCCTCTCTCTCACACACATTGTAATCTCCGGATATATACTCAGATAAAACAAAGCCTCTCCGGAGCACGAGACGTAGGGTTGTTATCTCCACCGTGAGAGGCCCGAACTCGCTAAAACCACCGTGTCACCCATATGCATCTCGATAGATCATGCTCCGTTATACTACCCCTATTCTACTGTCAGACTTAGAACCACGACAGTTGGCGCCCACCTTGGGGCATGGCGTCTATCGAGCCATGATGCAAATGGTTTTTTCTTCAATCTTCAACAGCGAATCAACTACGATCGCCACAGAAATTGGCCGCTAGAGCTCTGGTCATCACGCATTCGAACAAACAAAAGGACAAGGGAAGTATCCATTCGATCTAGTCTTTCCACAATACATTGTCTAACAATGAGTTTGTCTTTTCCTCCCCCAGGATCAGACGCACCCTTGCATGATCGGTCATGAAACTGAGAGGAAGAGAAAAGGGCAAGTCAATCCTCATCTTTCTTGCCTTCTCAACATGATCATCATCAATGGCAACCACTGCAAACAGCCGTTGGCGTGGGCATCCCGTTGTCTCCGTCGTAGTCTACGACACCATCGGCGAGCTCATACAAACGCCCCCCGGCGCGGTCCGCCGCATCGTCTCCGGCCTCATCTACGACGCCATCGGCGAGCTCATACAAACGCCCCCCGGCGCGGTCCGCCGCATCGTCTCCGGCCTCATCTACTACGCCGTCGGCGAGCTCATCCAAACGCCCTCCGGCGCGGTCCGCCGCGTCGCCTCCGGCCTCGTCTACGACGCCGTCGGCGAGCTCGTCCAAACACTCTCCGGCGCGGTCCGCCGCGCCGTCGAGCACGTACAAACAGCCACTTGCGCGGTCCATCGCGTCGTCCCCGGCCCGTCTACGACGTCCTCGCGCGCGGCCACCTCCTCTAGCCGGTGTCAATGGCTCTACAGTTGGGTTTGCCTTCGTCACGCATGCATGCAGGCTCATGCATATCCCACTTGCATGCACGTTGAGGAGGTGAAAGGAAATTGCTTTGATTGACGAATCAATGTCCATTAGTGCATGGCCAAAAGAAGGAATAACGGAAGGAAAAGAATGGAAATTTTCTTGATTGCCAAATCAATGTCAATTAGTGCATGGCCAAGAGATGGAAACTGCCATTTCATCAATTGGGCAAGAGTTATAGCATGCAGATTCTTTGGACATGGGCAACTCCATCAATGTCTCGTAACGTATTCTTCATGGCCCCGGACAGGCGGTCCGGCTCCTCGAGCAGCAAGGCGCAGCAGCCGCAGCGTGAGACTCCTTCACCCAGTCGACTGATAGAGGGCGGCCTCCGCGCAGCGGAGACACATCTGATTGAGCGGTTTGCTGGTTCACTCAAAAATCTCGCACTCGGATGGGTTGTTCACTCCGACTGCTAACCTGATCCCTCGGCGAATCCTAATGATTTCCATGGCGACCATGGTCAGAGGGGCACTTCTGAAATTCGCATGGATGCGGGGGCCTAATGCGGCATTCGAGAATGGCCACGTCCCCGACCACAGTACTCTCCCATCCAGTCGGAGCTACAACGGTGGAATCATTCGGAGCACAAATCTGACGCGGCGCCCTGCACGACGTCACTTGGATACATCATCATCACTCGGCAGCAGTTACAACGGCGCACGGCTCTCCGTCCTCTACACCGGCTCAACGATGCACCATGGCCACTCCGGAGAAAAGATTCGGCACTCGACAAGGATGGAGCCAAAGGAAACGTCATCCAGAACCACTCGGAAGAAAAGACATTTGGCTATCCATCACCCGTCTTCACGGGATGCGTCTACTTCACTCGGACGCCCGCGCATCGTCATTGCGCGGGACGCATCTACTTCACTCGGACTTCCCGCGCATCGCACACCGCAGGACATGTCTACTTCACTCGACCACCCCGCGCATCGCTACTCCGCGGGACGGGTCTACTTCACTCGGATGCCTCGCTCGTCGCCACAGCGCGGCACGCGCCTCTACTTCACCAGGATGCCCCGTGCATCGTCACTCCGCGGGACATGTCTACGTCACTCGGACGCCTCGTCAACAGGTTGGTCACCTCATAACCACTCGGCCGCCCAGTGCGTCGCCACAGGTTGGTCACCTCATCACCACTCGGCCGCCCCGTGCGTCGCCGCCAGGTTGGTCACCTCATAACCACTCGGCCGCCCAGTGCGTCGCCACAGGTTGGTCACCTCATCACCACTCGGCCGCCCAGTGCGTCGCCACTCGGTTGGTCACCTCATCACCACTCGGCCGCCCAGCGCGTCGCCACAGGTTGGTCACCTCATAACCACTCGGCCGCCCAGCGCGTCGCCACAGGTTGGTCACCTCATAACCACTCGGCCGCTCCGCGCGTCGTCACTCGGTTGGTCACCTCATCACCACTCGGCCGCTCCGCGCGTCGCCACTCGGTTGGTCACCTCATCACCACTCGGCCGCTCCGCGCGTCGCCACTCGGTTGGTCACCTCATCACCACTCGGCCGCTCCGTGCGTCGCCACTCGGTTGGTCACCTCATCACCACTCGGCCGCTCCGCGCGTCGCCACTCGGTTGGTCACCTCATCACCACTCGGCCGCCCAGTGCGTCGCCACTCGGTTGGTCACCTCATCACCACTCGGCCGCTCCGCGCGTCGCTACTCGGTTGGTCACCTCATCACCACTCGGCCGCTCCGCGCGTCGCCACTCGGTTGGTCACCTCATCACCACTCGGCCGCTCCGCGCGTCGCCACTCGGTTAGTCACCTCATCACCACTCGGCGGCCCCGCGCGTCGCCACAGGTTGGTCACCTCATCAGCACTCGGCCGCCCCGCGCGTCGCCATCGGTTAGTCACCTCATCACCACTCGGCGGCCCCGCGCGTCGCCACAGGTCGGTCACCTCATCAGCACTCGGCCGCCCCGCGCGTCGCCATCGGTTGATCACCTCATCAGCACTCGGCCGCCCCGCGCGTCGCCAATCGGTTGGTCACCTCATCACCATTCGACCGCCCTGCGCACCTTCAGACAGCTAAGTCATTTTACATTCTGTTATTTTCATCTTCCCGAGTATTCCATAATTCACACATCAGGTTAACTCGGAGGCCACACCACCGAGTGTACCTCTACGCTCGACTGCTTATTTTCACATACTTGCTTAGTACTGGTTATGTGACTCCGAAGTCCAACTTCCTTTTTTTCGCATATATCATTCACGAACACCATGTGTCGTTCTTCATTTCGAGTTTGCATCGGTCCTCCGGGGCTGCAACTCAGTCAAAACACTACACTTCCGTTTTATTTTAGCCAGTATTCCAACAAGTTCAGTAGGATTTCTCGCTTCGACAAGTGCGAACGAATCCTTCGCTCTTTTAAACTTTTGCTGGTCAACCAGCAAGCCCCTTGCACTCCCAGCGGGTGTCTATGGGTGTTATTCACACAAATCATTTCAGCACACATCAAATTTCCTCAAGAAATTATTGTGTTGACTTGTGCCATTTTTTACACAAGTTACCGCGATCACTCGACGGCCCTACGCGCCAACTTCATCGCTGCTCGGACTCGGTCTCCATACTGGTCCTAGCGCACCACAACACTGACTTTGTCGCCCTGTTGATTTCAAACACGTCCGGCCAACCCCTCTATGGAATTCTCTTCATCGTATCAATGATATAGACCTCGTCGGGCATGAGACAGATAAGTCCCTTTCATAATTAAACTTCACACTTCACTCTTTTGCGAGTTTGCTTCTTCCGAGCATCACTCGGAAGCTTCTCCTCATCTTTACCCAAATCCGACTCGATGAATTACAAATCATCCATTCAAAACTATATTTCTCATATTCCGACATGTCCGTTGTCGAAGCCTGTAGTATGCTCGGGGGCTACGCCGCACTCGGGGGCTGCATCTCATTTGGAATGACACTCTCCTAAGTGGTCGAGTACTTCATCACCAATCAGACCCTTCACTTCAACAAGTACATTCGATCCGTCACTTTGACAAATTTCATAATCACCCAGACACTCTGCGTGCCATCTTCGTTCCTACTCAAATTCAGTTGTCGCACCGGTCTTGTTGCGCCACAGCCACACTACACCGACCTTGTCGCTACATCAGCTTCAAAAGCATCTGGCTAACTCCTTCAAGGACCATTTTTGCCACTCAGCTGGACACTTAGTCCTTCACTCGGCCGCCTCGCGCGTCGCCACTCAGTTGTGCGCGTCTTCACCACTCGGCCGCCCCGCGCGTCGCCACTCGGTTGTGCGCGTCTTCACCACTCGGCCGCCCCGCGCGGCGCCACTCGGTTTTGCACGTCTTCACCACTCGGCCGCCCCGCGCGTCGCCACTCGGTTGCGCACGTCTTCATTACTCGTCCGCCCCGCGCGTCTCCACTCGGTTGTGTGCGTCTTCACCACTCGGCCGCCCCGCGCATCGCCACTCGGTTTTGCACGTCTTCACCACTCGGCCGCCCCGTGCGTCGCCACTCGGTTGCGCACGTCTTCATCACTCGTCCGCCCCGCGCGTCTCCACTCGGTTGTGTGCGTCTTCACCACTCGGCCGCCCCGCGCATCGCCACTTGGTTCTGCACGTCTTCACCACTCGCCCGCCCCGCGCGGCGCCACTCGGTTATACACGTCCTCGCCCCTCGGCCGCCCCGCGCGTCACCATCAGTTGGACATGTCTTTACCTCTACACCCCTAGCACGGGAACGGCTAAGTTACTCATATGGTCAAACCTCATATCACACTCTGTAGCAAGCTTACCTCCTTCGAGCATCACTCGGGGGCTACGCGCGGCAGTTGGCCATGTCACCCTTAGGGGTTACGCCCATTTGGTCAACCTGTTGATCACATCAAGATATTCTTCTGACCATACATGCTCGGTTCGCCGAAGATCTATAAGTGAAGCACGTCCACTTGGATAAATACCCCTTTTCATGCAAAAGGGTAAAAATGAAGCGCCATCGCTGAATCGTACAGGCGACCTTACTCATCGTTCGTACAACCACCTCGTTACGCATCCATCCGATTGATTCAATTCCAGACAAAGATATTTGCCATGCCAACTGCATGGAGGTTTACCGAGAGACTTAAACCCTCTGCCAGACTCATCTAGTCCGACAGAGGCTCGGGGACTACACCCAGTGGGTGCACTCAGCGTGCCCCCACTGGAAGAGGACTCAGAAAGAAACATTTTGCTCGATGCAAACCTATCTCCAGTATTACTCGACCTCCGAGTCAGAGAGGAACAAGTTCGATCAGTACCAGCTAAGAAGAGTTTTAGTTCTCTCATACTCCCGCCGACTGCCCGCAGTCGACAGCAGTCTCGGGGACTACACCCAGTGGGTGCACTCAGCGTGCCCCCACTGGAATGGTATCCACTCAGAACGGTCCGCCCAACCCGAGTGACGGCCAAACAACAACAAAAAGACAGGCTCTAAGACTCCCGCCGACTGCCCGCAGTCGACAGCAGTCTCGGGGACTACACCCAGTGGGTGCACTCAGCGTGCCCCCACTGGAATGATATCCACTCGGAACGGTCCGCCCAACCCGAGTGACGGCCAAACAACAACAAAAAGACAGGCTCTAAGACTCCCGCCGACTGCCCGCAGTCGACAGCGGTCTCGGGGACTACACCCAGTGGGTGCACTCAGCGTGCCCCCACTGGAATGGTATCCACTCGGAACGGTTCGCCCAACCCGAGTGACGGCCAAACAACAAAAAAGACACGTTCCAGGCGTGAAGAAGTTCCAAGTAATCAGTTACTCGATGTAGGCCCAGCTCCAAATCACTCCAAAAAATTCTATAAGGCGAGTTTAACGCTCCTCCATGGACCTGTTTTGAACCTTCTTCTAGGACTCAAAGCGTAAAACTCACAAGTGTGGATCTGAAACCGACTCGTATTGGCGTTCCTCCGGGATAAGAATGGCATCTCTCTAAAAGAGCAGTCCATGTGTCAATCTGGTTGCACGGATTTAATGACACGCCCATACTCAGATCACGAGTTAAACCTCTCCCGAGAGATGAACGAATGTCACCAAGTTGCTCCTCAAAGACGCTTACCTCGATTAGTCGGGAAGCATGGTGCCGGAATCCATTGAGATTTTGTTCAAACCTTGGTTGTCTGAAAGCGCGGCGACATGTACCGAGTATTTCTGTAATCACTCGGACCAAACTGTGTCTTACACCAACTCGTTCTGCAAAATCGCAATCGATTCGGGGGCTAATGTTGGGGATATACATAACAGGTAGGCCCACGAAGGGTCGAAATATCATGAAGCATGGGGCCCACACAACATGTGAGTCCAGGTCAATTTCATACAGACACACTATCCACTCGGACAAGCAGCATACTATCCACTCGACCAAGCAACATACCATCCACTCGGATGACGGCTCACCACTCGACCGTACGACTCACTCGGATATACGAAGACCAGCAGGCAGCAAGGCAGTCGGCATCTTTCTAATAGTGAGGGCTTAATAGAGGGCTGGCATTATGGCATTCATACCCCACTTTGTAACATAGGAGGTGAGGGGGTGGCGCACTCTATATAAGCCACCCCCCACCACTAGACAAGGGGGCTTCTTCCACCTCTCTCTCTTTTCACCATTAGTCTCAGGACTTAGCTCAGGCGTGGGGATCCGTTCCTCTCTCTCATACACATTGTAATCTCCGGATATATACTCAGATAAAACAAAGCCTCTCCGGAGCACGAGACGTAGGGTTGTTATCTCCACCGTGAGAGGCCCGAACTCGCTAAAACCACCGTGTCACCCATATGCATCTCGGTAGATCATGCTCCGTTATACTACCCCTATTCTACTGTCAGACTTAGAACCACGACATTATCCTCAACCAGATCTTCCTTGTCATCACTGCTATTCTCTTTTGGCGCATCCACCATGTATACATCATACAAGGAAGTGGTCGTCCAGCGTCCGGTAAACGGCGGGTTTTGGGCCTCTTCTTCTCGGACATCGTTGTCCATACCGTCGATATCGTCGGAGGCATA
The DNA here is from genome assembly GCF_018294505.1 of Triticum aestivum. Classification (NCBI taxonomy): domain Eukaryota; kingdom Viridiplantae; phylum Streptophyta; class Magnoliopsida; order Poales; family Poaceae; genus Triticum; species Triticum aestivum. The sequence continues at coordinate 530,926,800 of NC_057800.1, forward strand.
ATCGAGCGTGTCGGTTAAGTCTTCGATAGTGGCTATGAAGTGGGCGGTGGGTGGGAAGCGAAATTCTCCGTCCTCAGCCTCCAGTTTGAACCGGATATAATTCGGCTGTGAGCCCCCCGCTAAGCATAGTGCTCTTAACGAGTTTAACACGTCGCCCAAAGGCGAGTGCCGGAAGATGTCCGCGGAGCTGAATTCGAAGATCGATGACTGATCAAGCTCGACGTGTGCGAATGCACAAGGTTCGGAACCTGTAGCCGAAGACGAGTCCATGGTTCCGGTGACACAGATGTCACTTGAAGTTAGAGGTGTGTGCAACTCCAATGCCTCTGAGTCTGTGGCTTCCACAGCGGCGTTGAGCTTCCCGCCTTCGGATGGCGTGATCTGCTCCGGATGTAGGGCCAGAGAAGCTACATGTACTATCTCCTGGGTATGGTCCGATGACATATTTACATCATGTTCATCATGGTGGCAGGGAGAGGCTGTCGTGGTCTCGAATCCGTCGAAGATCAAGTCTCCACGGATATCCGCGACATAGTTCAAGCTTCCAAATCTGACCTGATGGCCAAGGGCGTAGCTTTTGATCTTCTCCAGATGGCCAAGCGAGTTGACCCATAGTGCAAAGCCGCTGAACACGAAGATTTGTCCGGGGAGGAAGACTTCCCCTTGGATGGCGTTGTTGTAGATGATTGAAGGAGTCATCAAACCTTTTGACGACAACACAGTGGAACTCTCAATGAAAGCAGCAATGTCGGTGTCAAAACCGTCGGATCTCGGGTAGGGGGGTCTCGAACTATGCGTCTAAGGTCGATGATGACAGGAGACAAGGGACACAATGTTTACCCAGGTTTGGGCCCTCTCTATGGAGGTAATACCCTACTTCCTGCTTGATTATCTTGATGAATATGAGTATTACAAGAGTTGATCTACCACGAGATCGTAATGGCTAAACCCTAAAAGTCTAGCCTATCTGACTATGATTATGAGGATATCTGTCTACGGACCTAGCCCTTCGGTTTATATAGACACCGGAGGGATCTAGGGTTACATAAGGTCGGTTACAGAGAAAGGAATCTTCATATTTGGACACCAAGCTTGCCTTCCACGCCAAGGAGAGTCCCATTCGGACACGGGTAGAGTCTTCGGTCTTTGTATCTCCACAGCCCATCAGTCCGGCCCATGTTTAATAGGTCAGACGCTCGAGGACCCCTTAGTCCAGGACTCCCTCAGTGGCCACACACTCTCTCTCCCTCTCTGCTCACCGCTGGTCATAGATCCAGCCGGATCCTCTCCGGCGGGGAAGGTGAGAAGGTGCAATGTTCACGCGGTCGTCCTCGGCGACGGCTCGTACCCACTGTTGGCGCATCTGAAGGATCGAAAGTATGTCTAGAGGGGGGTGATTAGACTACTTGACCAAATAAAAACTTAACCTTTTCCCAATTTTAGTTCTTGGCAGATTTTAGCTATTGTAGGACAAGTCAAGCAATCATCACACAATTCAAGAAAGCATGCAAAGAGTATATTGGCAGCGGAAAGTAAAGCATGCAACTTGCAAGAATGTAAAGGGAAGGGTTTGGAGAATTCAAACGCAATTGGAGACACGGATGTTTTTCCCGTGGTTCGGATAGGTGGTGCTATCCTACATCCACGTTGATGGAGACTTCAACCCACGAAGGGTAACGGTTGCGCGAGTCCAGGAGGGCTCCACCCACGAAGGGTAATGGTTGCGTGAGTCCACGGAGGGCTCCACCCACGAAGGGTCCACGAAGAAGCAACCACCCACGAAGGGTCCATGAAGTAGCAACCTTGTCTATCCCACCATGGCCATCGCCCACGAAGGACTTGCCTCACTAGCGGTAGATCTTCACGAAGTAGGCGATCTCCTTGCCCTTACAAACTCCTTGGTTCAACTCCACAATCTTGTCGGAGGCTCCCAAGTGACACCTAGCCAATCTAGGAGACACCACTCTCCAAGAAGTAACAAATGGTGTGTTGATGATGAACTCCTTGCTCTTGTGCTTCAAATGATAGTCTCCCCAACACTCAACTCTCTCTCATAGGATTTGGATTTTGTGGAAAGAAGATTTGAGTGGAAATCAACTTGGGGAAGGCTAGAGATCAAGATTCATATGGTAGGAATGGAATATCTTGGTCTCAACACATGAGTAGGTGGTTCTCTCTCAGAACATATGAGTTGGAATTGTGTATGTGTTCTGATGGCTCTCTCCACGAATGAAGAGGAGGTGGAGGGGTATATATAGCCTCCACACAAAATCCAACCGTTACACACAGTTTTCCAATCTCGGTGGGACCGAATCAACAAACTCGGTCGGACCGAAAAGGTAAACCTAGTGACCGTTAGAGATTTTTGGTGGGACTGACATGCAACTCGGTAGGACCGATATGGTTAGGGCTTGGGCATAACGTAATCTCGGTGAGACCGATTACACAAACTTGGTGAGACCGAGTTTGGTAATATGCTAACCAGAGAGTTGGTCAGGCAAACTCTGTGGGACCGATTTGCTCTTTCGGTGAGACCGAAAAGTTACAAAAGGGAAACAAAGAGTTTACATTGCAATCTCGGTGGGACCGATTTGCTCTTTCGGTGAGACCGAAAAGTTACGAAAGGGAAACAAAGAGTTTGCAACCCCATCTCGGTGAGACCGAGATCCCTATCGGTAGAACCGAATTGCTAGGGTTTGGCAGTGGCTTATGACAAGTGAAACTCGGTGGCGCCGGATAGAAAGAATCGGTATGACCGAGTTTGGCTTAGGGTTTAGGTCATTTGTGGAAGTGGGAAAGTAGTTGAGGGTTTTGGAGCATATCACTAAGCACATGAAGCAAGAGGCTCATTAAGCAACACCTCATCCCTCCTTGATAGTATTGGCTTTTCCTAAAGACTCAATGCGATCTTGGATCACTAAAATATAAAATGAAGAGTCTTGAGCTTTTGAGCTTGAGCCAATCCTTTGTCCTTAGCATTTTGAGGGTTCCACTTTCACATCCATGCCATGCCAATCATTGAGCTTTCCTGAAATAGTCATCTTGGAATAGCATTAGCTCAATGAGCTATATGTTGTTATGAATTACCAAAACCACCTAGGGATAGTTGCACTTTCAATCTCCCCCTTTTTGGTAATTGATGACAACATATAGATCAAAGCTTCGACAAATGATAATAAGCATGAAATATATCGTCGCTTTGAGAAGTATGTGATAAGTAAGAGCTCCCCCTAAATTTGTGCATATTTAAAATTTGCTTTGGACTGCAAATGCACAAAGAGTTAGAGTCATGGGTTACTCTTCCATGTCACATACATCTTGGTGGAGCGCTTAAAATGATAAGAATGAAATACATGCACTCATCACCAAGAATAGTGAATGATCACATAAGATAGATAAGATGATAATATTAAGCAAACATTAAGTGTAGCTTATGATCAAACACATGATCATCAATGTCTCACGAGCAATGACATAGTATCTCACACAAAAGCAAACAAAGTTCGAAAAACCACCAAATAAAACAAGAGAGAATAAAAGCAACACTCTCTCTCGAAGCCTATGAGCTATACATTTTCTCCCCCTTTGGAAACAAGTTACCAAAAAGTTCCTAGAAAATGCATAGTGCTAAGTCGACACTCAGGCTTGATCTTCAGGTGGTGGTGGAGTCTGGAGCACTCCAAGGACGAAGCCTTCTATAGACGTGGTCGGAGTCGAGGCTGAAGTGGACGCTGGAGCTGGTGGAACTGAGGCTGTAGCTGGTGCAGACGTGGTGGCTCTAGGGTCAGCAACTGGCACTGCAGACGACCTCGCACCTCGTGGCACTCTGGCAAAGGCATCAGTTGTAGTCTTGCCTCTCCTCTCCTGCATGTCATCCTGGAGCTGCTCCACTGCAGTCTGAATCTCTGTCACTTTGACATCCAAGTCATAGAACTTTTGTTCCATGATCCTCTCTAAGCTTGCCTGGTTCTGAGTTAGGGTGGCTATTCCTTGCTCAATCCGCAGGGTGGATGCAATCAAGTAACCAAGCTGCTCTTGTTTGGTTTTCAGGAAATATTCAGATGCCTACTCTTGAGTAGGCATCTTGGCAGCTTTCTCCTTCCTCGCCTTCTCCTTCTTGGCTTGTGCTTGGGCAGATGATGGCTCATTCTCAGTCATGACCACTTGATTATCTTCAAAGTCTAGACGGATGGGCAGGTGTTCCTTGTCCAATAAGTATATGCCCGTGCCCATCTTAGAGTTGATGAGCTCCTGAATCTGTGGGGCATATCCACAACTCCTCTTCTGGTCTGCTGCTGTCCTCTTGATTGCTTCAATCATAAGGCTCATGACTTTGAATTTCTGTGGCACGTCAAAGATATGAAGCAAGTTGATCGCGTGGCCCCTGGTCATCTTGTGATCTCCAGACTTGGGCAATAGGGTGTGCCTAAGAATCCAGTTGATGGTTGGCAGCCCTGACAGAAGATAGTGTACTGAGCCAAACTTGAACGTATCAAGTGCTTCATTTGGAATCTCCTTGTACATGTTTGACATTGAGTTGTGGTCCATCTTCTTCTTGGCATAAATGTCCAAGTCATCGTCATGCTCTTCTGGGGCATTAATCAGCTGAGCCCATTCAGCAACTGTAGACTGGTACCTCGTACCCTCTGACATCCATACAATCCTGCCATCTCGATAGAAATGGGCTGTGGAGTAGAACTGCATGATGAGTTCCTCGTTCCACTTTGTGAGCTTCTGCCCAACAAAGTCCTCTACTCCACATGCCTTGAAGCTGTCCTGCACTCCAGGGTAGTACTCTTCGTTGTCCTTGATGTATTGCCAATCAACCCATCTCATATTACACACAATTGGCTTCTTGTCTAGCAGCACTGTCTCATAAAAGTCTTGCTGCTCCTTGGTGTGAAACCTATAGTCAACTGCAGTCCTTCTCCTTGAAGCATACGAGTCTGCTTCTCTCCACTTCCGGAGCCCTGAATCTCTCCTGAGTTTCATATCCTCAGCAACAGGATGAGCATCGTTGTGGTCTGGGATCTTGGGCTTGAGCTTTCTAAGAACATTCTCTTCTTCTTCTTCTGCAGCTTCAGGCACTGGGGCCTTGTTCTTCTCAGTAGATGGGATGCTTCTTGTGTTCCTCTTTGGCTTTGGCTTTGGAGCTGGCTTGGCCTTGGAAGCAGCTGCCCCTGTTCTTATGGCATCACCCATCAGCTTGGGTGCCTTAGGTGCTGGTGCAGCTACCTCTTCTTCTTCCTCCTCATCTTCCATGATGGAAGCCTTGCCAAGCACTCTGGCTACAGTTTTCTTCACCCTTTCTTTCCTCTTCTTGCCTTCAGCAGCCACTGGCTCAATGGGAGTGGGCTTCTCAGTTGAAGCTTTGGCCTTTGACATAGGATGTCTGCCTGCTGGCCTTTTGATCTTCATCCCTGGTTTTATGCCCTGTGCTGGCTCAACTCTCTTGGAAGTTGCTTCCTCTTCTGCCACATAATCCTCATCTTCTGAGTCTGAGGTTCTCTTCTTTCTCTGTCTTGTGGCAGCTTTAGGCAGATTGCTAGGGGTGCTCCTGCTGCCATCATCTGAGGAACTTGAGGAACTAGTGCCCTCACTCATCTGCACTTTCTGCTCTGACAAGTTCTGGCTATCACTTTGGTCTGACATGATGCAAACTCTGACTGCTGACCCTGTGAATAGGTTATAGATGAGATAGAGTGGATAAGCATCACAAAATGCAGAGATTTTTGCAAAAGAATAATTCAAAAACTTAGTTTTAGTTTCCCACTGAAAGCATCTCGGATCTACCAATTTCTAAACTCGGTGATACCGAAGCAGTTTTGGCACCTAAACTAGTGAACTCGGTCAGACCGAGTCACAGTTTGGTGGCACCGAGACTGCTAGGGTTTCACAGAGTTCCAAAATCGGTCACACCGATAAGTAATTTTCGGTCAAACCGAGTCTCACTTGTGCAATGGCATAAGCCAAATCGGTGGGACCGAGTTTTTCAACTCGGTGGGTCCGAGATGGTTTCGGCGGAAACCTAACCCTAAAATTTTCGAATTAAACCTAATCTACGAGTTCATTGACTAGATAGAAGTTTAACAAACGTGGCAACAATCATGATGATCACAATGTGCTAAGAATCGGATTGGGGAATAGCACAAAGATCGAGTCCATACCCTAGTTTGGCGGAGACTTGCTACGGCGGCAACGGCGGAGTTGAATTTCCGTTGACGGCGACGGAGACCAGCGACTGGAGGCAGCTGGCGGCGAGGAGACGATCCGGAGACCAAGTTGGCAGAGCAGCCTATCGCGCGGGCGAAGGGGTTTGGAGAAATTTCCAATTTTTTTCCCGTGACTATATATAGCCCGACCCTGTCGGTGTGACCGAGTGGAACAACTCGGTGGCACCGAGATGCAAAACTGTATACAGTTGTTGCAACTCAGTGTGACCGAATGATTCAAATCGGTTGCACCGAGATCGAAAACCTAGATCAACTTAATGATCTCGGTAGGACCGAAAGTAGGGTATCGGTCAGACCGAGAATCATAAAGAGGTTTTGGAAGTTTAAGTCTATGACGAATCGGGGACTTCGAGCGCTCCTCACACAGAGTGGTTCGAAGCTGACTTGATCAAATTTTGTGATGTAGCATGAATAGAGTTTGAGACGAGAAAAGCATAGATAGCTAGAGGAGGTTCTTAGGCATTCTTGTCCATCCACTTGGCAAAAGGAAATAAAACCAAACAATCAAAACAACAAGTGGATGTCCTCAAATGAGTAAAATATGCAACCAACATGCTCACACAATAAGATGGCAAATGAAATATGTGACAAGGCATGCACAACCAATTCTAGCATCTATCAAGCAATTTGCGATGACAAGGTCATCTATATATGAGTATATTGACTTAGGAGTCAAGTGAGAACACTTGATCATAGGTCATACTCATCGTTTAAGCTCAAGTGGAGTTACCACTTTTACATAAAGCATTGTTGTGTTCACATCTTTAGAGTTGCTTTAGCTCAAGTCTTAGAGTAAAGCTCCCCCTAGATGTGATATCCCCCCTTAGAGGGATGAACTAACCTCGGGTTTTGTCGATGATGACTTCATGTAGATGTTGAAGATGTGGATGCTCAATGTTGATGCAGATCACTTGGAGCTATCCATTTGAGTGAATTGCACTTTCAATACCTACATGGGTTAGTCCCACAAGGAACAAACAAGGATATCCATAGACATAGAGTGATGCACACACAAGATGATGTCCATGAAAACTTTTAGGTTACCTTGTCCCTTGTCTTACCAACAAGAGGGTTTGTGACTCCTTGAACTAGTGCAAGATGTGGAAGTTGATTGCACTTGTTCTTGCCAAAATGATAAGAGTGAAGTATGTTGGCGGAGTCACCCTCAAGAACTCTCTAGTTCTTCTTCTTTTGGATCCACACCATCTTGATGGGAATCCTTGGAGTTGTAGTCGTACTTGATGAACTGGAACTTGAAGTAGTCTTGGGAATCCACTTGACTAAGGTCTTAGGAGCTTCTTCAAATGCATCAATTTCCTCTTGAAGCTTGTCCTTGCCTTTTTGCTTGTAGTCTTGTGGTGGAAGATCATCTTGAGCTTGTGTCCCCTTGAAATCAGTATCATACTTCTCTTGTTGAGGAACAAACTTTGTCTTGGGGTATTGATCTTCTTCCCACTCAACTCCATTGGCGTTGAATTTTCGTTCAAAACCAACACCTTGATTCTTCCGGTGCATTCCTTGCTTGCGCACAATTTCCTCGAATTGCTTACTCCCGGCAAGGCTTTTCTACACTCCTTTTTCTATAATTCCCTTCAATAAGCTATTTTCTTGCTCAAGTGTAACTTGGCTAAGAGAATCATTAGTGTAATCAAGAGAACTACTAGAAGCAACAATATTGGATTTAGCATGATCATTGTTACTGCTAGAGGAAGAATCTTTCTTGTTCTTGTTACTAGACTTGACTTGAGGCATGTAAGTGGATAAGAGTAAACGCTTGGCAATGTAAGAAGAACTTTTCTTGCGGAGATCATCATTGATTGCTTTTAAGAACTCATGCTCTTGCTCAAGATTGAGGTTTTCAAAGCGTAATTTCTCATGAGCTCTTAAAAGTTCTCGATGATCTTCGAAGATAGTTTCATGAGCTAACTTAAGAGTGTTTAGTTCTTTAGTTAGAGCCTCAATCTTCTCCTTATCATTGTCATTCGTTTTATCTTGATTAGCATGATTAATTGATGTTTCATCATAGTATTCATCACTAGAGTTGTCAACAAGCAAATCATCACCTAACAAGTCATCTTCATCACTATTGAAATCAACATACTCGAGGTGTGTTACCTTAGGACCTTTGGCCATGAAGCATCTTCCAATTCCTTCGTTTGGTGAGTCAAATATGTCGTAGGAGTTGGTTGACACAAGTGCTAGACCGGCAACACCTTCATCTTGAGTATCTTCGGAGTCGGAGTGATAACTTCTCTCGGAGTGGCTGTCGGAGTCGGAGCCGGATACCCATTCACCAACATGAGCTTGATGTCTTTGTTTTGTGTAGCTCCTTGATGATTTTTCCTTCCTTTCCGAATCCTTGCTTCTCCGTGAGTATCTTCGTTCATAACGATCATCTCTACTCCTTCTCTCTCTTGGTGTTGATTCTTTGCTTCTTCTTTTTGGAAAATCTTCTCTTCTCTTGTAGGGAGCCGTACACTCATTGGAATAGTGTCCAGGTCTTCCACAACTATAGCAGTTTCGCTCTCGACTAGAAGATCTTTTGTCATTGTAGGACCTTGACTTGAAGCTTCTATCTTTGCTTCTACTCTTGTAGAACTTGTTGAAGTTCTTCACCATAAAGCTCAATTCTTCATTGAAGTTTTGTTTCTCACTTGATGATGTAGGGGCTTCACATGAGGCTTTGTAGGCACCACTTGATTTGTTGTGAAGTTCCTCTTTATCCTTAAGTGACATCTCATGAGCAACAATTCTTCCAATCACCTCCGTTGGCTTGAGATCTTTGTAATTGGGCATCATTTGGATCAATGTGCACACGGTATCATATTTTCCATCCAAGGCTCTTAGAATCTTCTTGATGATGAATCTATCGGTCATCTCTTCACTTCCTAAGTCGGCAATCTCATTTGTGATGAGAGCAAGCCTAGAGTACATTTCAGCGACACCTTCACCATCCTTCATTTTGAACTTGTCAAGTTGACTTTGAAGCACATCCAACTTGGATTCCTTGGCGGAGTCGGTACCTTCGTGCATATCAATCAAAGTGTCCCAAATTTCCTTTGCATTCTCAAGACGGCTGCTTTTGTTGAATTCTTCGGGGCACAATCCGTTGAAGAGAATATCACAAGCTTGAGCATTGTATTGCAACATCTTCAACTCATCCGCGGTAGCTTCATGGTTTGGTTCTTTCCCATCAAAGAAGTCACCTTGCAAACCAACACACACAATAGCCCAAACGGCGGGGTTATGTCCAAGAATATGCATTTTCATTTTATGCTTCCAACTAGCAAAATTAGTACCATCAAAGTAAGGACCTCTACGGTGATAATTTCCCTCGCTAGACGCCATACTCTCCTAGGTTGTGAAACCAAGGCTATGACCACCAAAAGCTATGGAGATCAAAGCAAATGGAGGCCAAAGCTCTGATACCACTTGAAGGATCGAAAGTATGTCTAGAGGGGGGGTGATTAGACTACTTGACCAAATAAAAACTTAACCTTTTCCCAATTTTAGTTCTTGGCAGATTTTAGCTATTGTAGGACAAGTCAAGCAATCATCACACAATTCAAGCAAGCATGCAAAGAGTATATTGGCAGCGGAAAGTAAAGCATGCAACTTGCAAGAATGTAAGGGGAAGGGTTTGGAGAATTCAAACGCAATTGGAGACACGGATGTTTTTCCCGTGGTTCGGATAGGTGGTGCTATCCTACATCCACGTTGATGGAGACTTCAACCCACGAAGGGTAACGGTTGCGCGAGTCCACGGAGGGCTCCACACACGAAGGGTAATGGTTGCGCGAGTCCACGGAGGGCTCCACCCATGAAGGGTCCACGAAGAAGCAACCACCCACGAAGGGTCCACGAAGTAGCAACCTTGTCTATCCCACCATGGCCATCGCCCACGAAGGACTTGCCTCACTAGCGCTAGATCTTCACGAAGTAGGCGATCTCCTTGCCTTTACAAACTCCTTGGTTCAACTCCACAATCTTGTCGGAGGCTCCCAAGTGACACCTAGCCAATCTAGGAGACACCACTCTCCAAGAAGTAACAAATGGTAGTCTCCCCAACACTCAACTCTCTCTCATAGGATTTGGATTTTGTGGAAAGAAGATTTGAGTGGAAAGCAACTTGGGGAAGGCTAGAGATCAAGATTCATATGGTAGGAATGGAATATCTTAGTCTCAACACATGAGTAGGTGGTTCTCTCTCAGAACATATGAGTTGGAATTGTGTATGTGTTCTGATGGCTCTCTCCACGAATGAAGAGGAGGTGGAGGGGTATATATAGCCTCCACACAAAATCCAACCGTTACACACAGTTTTCCAATCTCGGTGGGACCGAATCAACAAACTCGGTCGGACCGAAAAGGTAAACCTAGTGACCGTTAGAGATTTTCGGTGGGACTGACATGCAACTCGGTAGGACCGATATGGTTAGGGTTTGGGCATAACGTAATCTCGGTGAGACCAATTACACAAACTCGGTGAGACCGAGTTTGGTAATAAGCTAACCAGAGAGTTGGTCAGGCAAACTCGGTGGGACCGATTTGCTCTTTCGGTGAGACCGAAAAGTTACAAAAGGGAAACAAAGAGTTTACATTGCAATCTCGGTGGGACCGATTCGCTCTTTCGGTGAGACCGAAAAGTTACGAAAGGGAAATAGATAGTTTGCAATCCCATCTCGCTGAGACCGAGATCCCTATCGGTAGAACCGAATTGCTAGGGTTTGGCAGTGGCTTATGACAAGTGAAACTCGGTGGCGCCGGATAGAAAGAATCGGTATGACCGAGTTTGGCTTAGGGTTTAGGTCATTTGTGGAAGTGGGAAAGTAGTTGAGGGTTTTGGAGCATATCACTAAGCACATGAAGCAAGAGGCTCATTAAGCAACACCTCATCCCTCCTTGATAGTATTGGCTTTTCCTAAATACTCAATGCGATCTTGGATCACTAAAATATGAAGAGTCTTGAGCTTTTGAGCTTGAGCCAATCCTTTGTCCTTAGCATTTTGAGGGTTCCACTTTCACATCCATGCCATGCCAATCATTGAGCTTTCCTGAAATAGTCATCTTGGAATAGCATTAGCTCAATGAGCTATATGTTGTTATGAATTACCAAAACCACCTAGGGATAGTTGCACTTTCAGCATCCCAATCAGCGTGCCTTGCCGTTCTCTCCCAAGCACCGCTCGCTAGGGAGGGCCTCCGACCCCTTCTTCCTCGCTGTCGTAGTGTGGGCAGATTCGTCCTCCCGCCGCCCACCTAGCGACATCCCGGCGACTCTCAAGTATAACTTCCTTCAAAGCCAGCCTTGCTCTACTTACCAAGCTCCTGACGTTGCTGCATTTGTATCTTTTACTATTTCCCAGGCCCCCTCGTAGGTAGGATCGATCGGCTTCAAAAGCCACCTAAATTTTTACTGTTAAGAGGTAAAACTAGTTCATGCACTCGAATCTAGTACTACTTGGTTCAAACAAGGAAGAAAGGGGGTGGGGTGGGGGTGGGTGAAGATTTGTTACCTGAATCTAGGACTTGGTCGAAAGAGGAAATAATGGGGGCGAAAAGTAGCAGAGACTGGCTATCCAACTGGTCTCTAGGTCTAATAAGGAAATAAAAGGAAATGCAGTACAAACTCAATATAAACCCAATCTATTGGTTGAAAAAGGAAAGAAAGTGGGGACTGGGGGACAAGTCAACAGAGTAAGTCCAGCACTAGATTTGCTAGCCTCACACAGTATAAGGTGGCTATACCGAACAAAAATGGGACCAACCCAGATATCTTGTTCTGATGTTGTTTTCCCCGAGCCACTCTTATGTAATGCCACTGGTAAAATGTAGTAGTCGCCACTGTTAAAAGTAAGGACACGTTAAACCAATGTTATTTTCAATGTAATGCCTCCAGTAATATGAATCAATGGCACTTTTTTACATGTCCTGCTAAATTTCCTACTAAGATAAGTTGCTTCTTATTGTTAGAAATGCAGTTGTCCTGGCCCGCCTACTCTCCCGTGCCCAATGTAATGTCGTATTTAATGGTTGTCATAGTTAATCCTAATGCCCACACTAATTTCTAGCAATGCCACTACTTTAGAAATTGCTACTGTCCTTGTAGGATTGCCATTCAGATAAGGAACATGCTTCTTTTCATTTGATGCATGTTTCATCACTTGTTAGTCACCCTCCTTTCCACCTTTTTTGTGCAAACGTAGATATACATTTCACGCTCGATCTTAGTTGAACTACACAAATGATATCCAAATTATAGTTAAACATTCCAGGAGCTTCACAACCAACCTTGATGTTGCTCAATTTTATTGCAACTAATGAAGAAGAAGCTCTGTGGGATTTCGTTTTCTGATGGAAATGGAACCGGGGTCTAGAGCCCTTTTCTTAAAAAAATGAAGAAGAAGCTGCTAGTTCATGGGACATTGCTTCATTTTAGGTGAACTGCACCAAAAGGTCCCATGAATTGAATCATCCATGTTGGTGACTGGTGTCATCCCTTCTACGATGGCATTGACTGCAGACATGGTTCCCATCACGAGGTATGTTCCTTTTTGGTCTGACTGTTTGCCAAAGATCCTACATGTTGAGTCTACTCTTGTGCTACTATTTTGGCACTTCCATGATAAAGCAGTAATGTTATTATTTTGCACCTTAATCTAGAGGCACTATTAATTTGAGGCAATGTTTTGGCACCGCTAGTGGCACTGACTTTTTTTATATATTGAAAGAGGGGGTTTCCTCCAATTTCATTAAAGAAATCCAACCATAGAGAACCATCATCCGACAACATCACAGTGTAAACAGGAAGTTATGCAATTACTACTAGAACTGACTTAGTACTAGCAGGAGACAGTTCGCCACATAAGCTAGGCAGGTAGGGGGACGCAGCACCAGCTCGACCAAGTTTGGATTACAACCCAAATGCTACCACAGAAACATCAGAGGTGGGACTGAAAGAGCCAGCTTCAGCATCCCAGTCTAAGCACCCCCGGCCTCCATCCTTGCGACGCATGGTACACCTCGTTTGCCACCTGCTCGACCCTAGTGTCACTGATAAAATGAAGTAATAATACAGTTAAAATAGAGCGAGTGTTCTCTCTATCATTTCATTTCCAATGTAGGTAAAGAAAGTGCTTCTCTTTGTTAATGTATGTTTCATCAACTAGTCACATTGTTAATGTTTAAGCGTTTCTGCAAACTGGGGTGCTTAATTTTAGTTGATCTATACAAAAATAGAGATTTGAATGTCTCAAGGTGCCCTCCTTGTACTACCGCTGTACACTGATGTTCATCACTGGCAGAAGGTGTATCTGGGAGACTTGGGATGATTTCCAGTATGAGGCATACCGTATGAGGTGTCACAGGGCCCATGTCGCCCTCGCAGCATGGCATACTATGATACTATTGCAATATTTTCTTCTATTTATTTTGTGTGTTTCATCAACTAGTGCCACTATAATGTAATCACGCTTTTTCATTATCTATGCAAATAGGATTATTCAGCTGCATTTTGGTGGAACTGCACAAATGCACGTATGGAACCGGCATATATCCAGAGTGCGGGGTGTGCCAAGTAAAAATTACCGACACCAACCATGCTCCATGCACGCATTGACATCCTCCACCACCAGTGGGATGTGTGGCGCTCTCTGTGGACGGATCTTTCTCGGCAGAAAATCCTCTAACCAAATACTAGTAGCTTATATTGGCAGTTTTCTAGGGGTACTTTGTTTCTGAAAGAAGCACCAATCTATTTTTCTTTATTTGTACACCGTGTCACAACTTTCACACAAAGGTCCAGAGCTATTTTAGGGTGATTGGTGTAGTACTCGGAGACTGATTGTAAGCATGATTTTCATTAGCTGTCACACTAATTGTAAGCATGAGTAGGTGGAAGATTAGGTTAATGCGAAGATTACCTTAAACCCTACCGCCGCCGTTGAAACGAGGCAAGCGTTGAGGGAACTGTGGAGAACGGCGGGGAAGTGTCGTCACGCCATCTGACCTCCTCTTGCGGCGGGAGAACGAATACTCATGTGGCTCCAGCTGGCTCTGCGCCCTCACGAATGGCACACCATACTCGATCGATTTATTATCCTCTGGGTGCTCAACCTTCGACCTGTACGTCCACCACCTCCGCCTGACTGTCGCATCGGGCGAATCTATCTGCTCAATCGCCTAGAGGAGATACTCGATGAACTCGGAGGACTGCGGCATGACTGCCGCCGAGGAGTACATGAACATCGCCACCCTCATCGCCGCCGTCTCACTCTTTCGCATACATTGCCACATGGCCCTCACCGTCCTTGAAATCTCCCACTCATTGTCAAACCAAGTAGGGATCTCCTTCAACCTGGCTAACTTTGCCTGGTAGCCACCGGCGATCTACCTGATTTGCTGCTGCATCCTCTCCATAGATGTCCTTCTGAGTGGTCCGGTGATAGCTTTGGAAGATGGGAGGAGAGACGGTGGTCTTGCAATAGAGAAGAGGGAGAGGCGAGACGGTGGTTTTGGAATGGAGATGATGGAGAGGAGAGGAGGGTGTTTTGCAATGGAGAAGATCAGAAGAGGGAGAGGCGATACGGTGATTTTTGAATAGAGATGATGGAGAGGAGAGGAAGGTGGTTTTGCAATGGAGAAGAGGGAGAGGAGCGTGCGACAGCGATTTAGGATTGGACGAGAGGGCCGGCGCGCTGTGACTGGATCAAAATCAAAATCAATTTACCCTTCAATTAACAAAGCGACCCCACATTAAACTAGTCTCCCATTTATTCTGGGTCATAATTGACCATGATTTTCGCAAATAAAATATATGTTATACGTTGCAAAAATAATATAATTTGAAGTACATTCAGATACGAACCAAATGATACAATTTTTGGTGACATGCATTCACATTTGCTTGTCAAATATAGTACGTGGTCAAACTTTGACCCAAAATACGCAAAACAAAAAAATACTTCCAAGACCAGCACCCCTCTTCCGCTCTTCTCCTCTTAAAACCACCGCCACTCATCTCCTGTTCCAATCTAAATCCAGCACCGCTCCTCTCCTCTTCCATTTCAAAACCACCGCCCCTCCTCTCCTGTTCCAGTCCAAAACCAGCGTCGCTCCTCTCCCGTTCTAATCCAAAACCAGCGCTGCTCCTCTCCTCTTCCATTCAAAAACCACCGTCGGCGAGTGAAGGTACTGTGGAGAAGTAGATCGATGGAGGAGTACAACCGATACGTGAGGATCGCAGACAGCTACCCTGTGAAGCTAGCTAGGATGTTGGAGATACAGTCTTGGTTTGACAACAAGGACCAACTAGCGGCGACAGTGACATCCATGGCCAAATATCCGCAACAGAGCAAAAAGGCGGCGATAATCCCAGACGGAGTCGCCCATTAATACATAGAGCTTCTCCTCTGGGCCATGGAGCAAATAGATTCACCGAATCTGATCGTGAGGGAGCGGTGGTGGGAGTATCGATCCCAGATGGAGCATCCACCAGAGATTGAAGGATCGAGCATCTACAGGGTGTCGTTTGTGAGGGTGTCCTGCCAGAGCGAGCCGGTGGAGTCTTCATCGACCAAACCCAACTGCAAGAGCAGAAAAGCAGTTGGCCCGACGACGCTTCCCCGCCATCCTCTCCCTCACCGTTCACATCGTCTCATGGGGCGGCTATCTGCCGCCGAGGAATAGGAGGGGACTGCCCCCCAGCCCAATAGTCGAGCAGGTTGTGAATTGTCAGGATGAGCTTAGGGTTGTCAGTATTTGCAGGTTGTGAATTGTGTTTTGTGTTGTGTATTTTGAGAGTACTTTCAGATATGAATGTCTTTTGAATTTCAGATTTGCAGTATTGAGCATATGAAGTATTTTATGAATTCTAGAGATCTATTTTTAGCACTTAAAAAAATGTAGTTTCATAGGAGTATAAAAGTGCAGACAATGTGATTCTCAGAGAAGAAACTGCAAGTTTCTGTTTTAGATAAGAAACTGCAAGTTTAGTTTCAGATAAGAAACTGCAACTTTCAGAGGCAGAGCATTTATATTAACACGGCCTTTTCAAACAGGGTTAACATCATGTTGGAAGTTTTATTCATGGTCGAAAACGGAACTACCAGCCAGTTAACATCATGCTGATCAACATTCATTAATAGCACATCTTCATATGATGCACAGTAAGAAAGATATGCTATTTTCAAAATGCCCGCACAATGTCGAGTGTGCGAAACACAGAGAAAACGAGGGATGAAGTTTTGGCAAGTGTTGGACATGGTGTGCATAGATGACAATGGGGACCCACATGTCAATAAAGGCAGAGGCAAAAAATTCGGAGATATTTTCCCTGCACAGGTGGAATCGAACCCGGGCGGAATAGCTGTTGGGTAGTGTCAGTTGGCCACTAGGCTAGTTCAGTAGTTTCGTTAATAATAAGGCACTTCCTCAGGTGGTCGGATCCCCTCCGGCACCTTTGTTTTCTCACCTGACGCTGCTGTTTGCCGTTGTGAACATGCTAAACAAACGAGAGGAATCTGGAGAGGACTGTACGTGGAGAGGCGGAGAGTCGGGACCCACCAGGTCTATGGCTGTAAGCAAGCAAGTGCCTAATCAAAAAAACTTCCTCCTAATGCTCTACTGACGTTGGGGCCCACTGGTTTGTCAACATAGTTACATTTTTTAGGTGCTTCAACATAGGAGATAAATTCACAACGAAGCTATGGAGCTGGCGGGTAGTATCACTTATTATCACTGGGGCAGCAAGTATCCGCTGGGTTTTGGGTTGCCCCGTCTAGGCTTTCTTTTTTAACATGCGCAGCCCACGACATGCCGGTTTGTATTTTTTTGAGCGTCGTAATGTATCGACTGGCCTATGGACCTCCCATCCGAGGTTTTATTTTTCCTGAAACATCGGCAACCCAATTTATGTATTTTTTTGAAAAAAACGCAGAGGTATGTTCTATTTTTCTATATAAGAATAGGAACGCCTAGTCCAACTTTTGTTTCCCTTCTAACTATATTATATATACTTAAATTATTTTATATGTTATTATATATTTTTGTTATTGTCATCATATATTTAACAGATACTTACATATGTAAGAAAACAATATCCCACATCTTGTTAACTTATAAAAATAATTTCTTAACAATAAAATACTGGATTTTTTTGGCAACGAAAATCCTGGTGATTGTGTACAAAATCTTGGTAAGATTTAAGGACCAATGTAATAATAAAGCACTTATTATTTAAATATACTTATAACAAAATGATCAGCCCCTGTTTATTTTTTGATAACATTGTTGCGCCCAACCCAACATTATAATTAGAATCGGCCCAGCAAAATCGTGTATTTCGAGAAAGTGCGAATGGCCTGTAATTTTTTAGGAGAAAAATAAATGGGCCGCATGGATGCTACATTATTTGTTCACCCAGCCCAACAAATGGACTATAATTCTAAAAAAGGATCAAACTGACTGTAAATTCTGAAAAAAATGGGTTGAATACGTGCCACATTTTTGGAGGTTGAAATGTGGGCCAATAGGTCGAAGCCAACACAAGTCGTTGTCAACTTAGTCAACAAATGATTCTGACATCGTTAGCCATTGGATTTACATCCAACGACCGGCATCCATCTTCAATCTCTCGTCTTCTTCCTCCTGCACCGCCGGGACCACCTGCTCCCGCCTCCTCCTGCTAGCAGGACTGCTTAGCACGCTTCGATGTGAAGCGCTACCCCACTGTTGACCAGGCCATCCCTCAACCCCTCCACACCTCCGGTTCTTCTCCACCAACTGCCGAACCACACCGCACCAGAACCAGTTAACCCTCGTACACCTCTCCGTCTGTGACTCTACTCCCGCGTCTTCCCATCTTCGGCTCGTTGTTGTCCGAGGCCTCGCCGTCGTCCACCACCTTGGATGTGCTCGGCACAGAGTAGTCAACGTGATCAACGAACGACATCCATCGGAAGTAGACTGTGCGTGGAGAGGCTGACAGCTGGGTCCATGGCCGCACGCAAGGAAATGCCTCCTTATTACGCGCAAGATAATGATTCCTCCACCTGACAGCTAGGACCCACTGGAAGGGCCTCTGCATTTCACGAAAAAAACGTTCCCTCGCTGACAGGTCGGACCCACCAACTATATCTTCGCACGCAAGGAAGTGCATCCTTATTACGTACAAAAAATGAATACCCCCTGCTATCTGGGACCCACCACAGTGGGAGGCTGACTTGTGGGCCTAATAAGTTGGCGGGCACGGAGGGCTTTGTCAACTTAGTCAATATGAATGATTCTAGCTCCAGTGACCGTACGATGTCCATCCAACGGTGGTAGTGCTTCTTCAACCTTTGGTCTTGTTGCTCCAATCGCCCAAACCAGCGCCGGTCGTGCCGCGTGCTCCCGCTTCCCGTGGCCAGCTGTAATGCCGCGGAGGCCTCACCGCCCCCTACTACTCCCACCGCTGGCCAGGCCCTGCAGCGACGGCAGCTTCACACCATAGCCGAACCAGTGAACCCTCGTACTCCTCTCCGCGTGGGCATCCACTACCGCGTCTTCCCCTTCCTAGGCCTCGCCGTCGTCCACCGCCCTGGTGCTCTCACCGCGGCGTGGTCAATGTGGTCAAGGAACAACTTCCATCGGAAGAGTACTGTACATGGAGAGGGTGACAGCTGGGTCCAAGGCCACAGCAAGGAAGTGCCTCCTTATTTCGCGGAAAATAATGATTCCTCCACCTGACAGCAGGGACCCACCGGACGGGCCATCGTATTTCATGAAAAAAACGTTTCCTCCTGACAGCTAGGACCTAGCAGCTACATCTTCGCACGCAATGAAGTGTCTAATAGTCGGGACCCGCCTGGTCGAAGCATACGTAGCGATGTCATTCTGGTCCTGAAAGTGTACGTTCATACTGGTCGATGTAGAGGCGCGCACGTGTGGTAGTAGAGGCGCGCATGTAGCATGTACACATACGTACAACGGCCATGTTGCAAGAAAGTAAATACGGCCATGTACATACATATGGGCGGGGTCTCGAACGCCTACTCACGCATACGTACGACCAGGGCTTGTGTACATGGTTGTGGCTGGGTCGGAATGGAGAAACTGCGTTGTCGTCGTGTTCATGGGGAGGCAACGGAATGCGTTGTGTTCATCGGGAGGCAACAGAACGCGTGTTGTTCATCGGGAGCCAACCGGCTTGGACGGAACAGGCGATGGAAACGAGGCTTGGCGTACCACAAAACGAAGGAAACGGCCTTGTGTTCGACCGACCACAGTGGAAACGGGATCCTGTTCATCGGGAGGGGTCTAGCGTACCGCAAAACGGAGGGAACGGACCTCCTACGGTCGAAACGGGGTCCTGTTGATCGGGGGGGTGTGGCGTACCGCAAAACGGAGGAAACAGACTTGTGTTGGAGCGCTACGGTTGAAACGGGGGTCCTATTCATCGGGAGGGGTGTGGCGTACCGCAAAACGGGACTCCATGGGATACTGTTCATCTCCACCGTCGACTACCTCCACGGGCTACTATTCATCCACCGTCGACCTCCTCCAGCCTCCACCTGCGACTATTCATCCACGGGCTCCAATTCATCCAGCCTCCACCGCGCGCTCCTCCACCGGCTACTATTCAACCAACCCTCTCCATGGGGTCCTGTTCAACCACCCCTCCATGGGCTAGTGTTCATCCAGCCCTCCACCAGCTACTGTTCAACTAGCCCTCCACCGACTACTGTTCAACCAGCCCTCCACTAGGTTCTGTTCATCCACCGGCTTGATCGATCGGGGTACTGTTCATCCAGTGGCAACGACCCCTACTACCACGGGGTCCTGTTCATCCAACCCCCATCGGGAACTGTTCATCCAAACCCCACAACAACACTCACTGTTCATTAAGGGAAGGAGGCAGCAGTGTTCGATCGGCTTCAGTTAGCAGCAGTAGCGAAGGAATCACTCGGGTTCAATTAACATCAAGGGATCGATCGATCGCTCGGGTTCAGTAACATGTAGCATGCAGTGCAACCGCTCGGGTTCAGTTAGAGCCCAACGCCTCGCAGACACGCGCGTACGTATGAGAGAAACGCGCATCGCTCGGCCCCTGACGACCCACCGTAACAGGGAACTCCCCCGATATTTTCCTCGCCCTCGCTTCTACCACGTTTTTCTCCGTCATGGATGGCCCAAAGAATATCATGCATCTGCGTCTCCGGCCCGCCCAGGATGAAAAGCCCATTTTCTGTCATGATTTTTTGTCATAGAAGTAGAATTCCACCACATCTATGATGATACCTGGTTTTGTCACAATTATCATCATAGAAGTGTCATAAGTATGACAGAAAAAAATCCGTTCGGCCCAAAATGTAACGGATGTAACTTTTTTTGTAGTGATGACTTATTCACCTGGATGGAGGGAGTAGATGGTCAAAGTTTGAGACAAAATTAATGCATTGGTAAACATAATTTTCTGAGGAAAACGAGTGCATTAATTGAGTGTTTTTGCAAACTACAAAAATTATTCCACCACTCATCATCTACCTTGGTTGATGAGATTTTTGAATTGAGCCCTATAAATCGGAAAGGAGGTAGTACTAGTACTCCTACATTATTAGCGATGGGTGCCTTGGCTAATGTTTCATCTTGTTGGACAGGATGAGGCTACTTCCAATGCATCGGTGCTTACGGGTGCTAAGCACATTAAAAAACTTTAGGCAACTAAAGCTCCCAATGCATAGGTGCTTAACTTGTTGGTGCTAAGCATCCTTTATTTAATGATTTTGTAACTAAAGTTATTCGTGCATTGGTGGGATTCTTCCATTTAAGTCTTCTGTCTAGGTTCTCGCGCTTAGTACTGGGGTCACCACACTTATCTCTCTCCTCTTAATTACCTTGCCACATCAGACTTTTTGCCTCCATGGCAGCCTTAGCATCTGTACAAGGCGGAGCATTGGGAGGGGCCTGAGCATATAGGCATAGGGATACTGTAGATAGGAAGTCTTCGCGATCCATTATTCCCCATCTCGGTCAGAGAGAACTATTCAACTAGTCTTCACAGTGAAGTGACAATACATGTTGCAGCAGATGGGACACTTAATTAATAAGCTAAACCAGCGTGTTGGTGTTACTAATTCAGCCTTACCCAGTACTGCCATCATGTTTGCAAGTGGAGCACGCTTCCGCAAATACGACTACGCACCTCTCTCCTCCATTAACTGACATATGGGCCCTCTTGAGGTCGACCCACATGTCATTGGCGTAACTATTTACACTCCGAAGGACGGTATATCCTGGTAGTAGTACTAGTAGATTTGAGATTTAATGGACTTTCTTCCCCGTCATTCACTCTTCTTCCTCCTCTCTTCTTCTTCCTCCTCTCTTCCCCATCGTCGGATGCACGCCATTTCCCCCCGCTCACTGCTCGCCCGCCCGCGCCATCTTCCTTGGTAGCTCGCGCATACCATATCCCCCTGCTCACTGCTCGGCCACACACGCCATCTTCTTCGCTCGCCCGCCCGAATCTACTTCCCTATTGGCTCGCAAGCACCGAAAGCCCCAGCCACTCAGCGCCCTAAAAAACCCTATGGCAGAACTGACTGAGACGCAGAGCCGTGATTGGAATTCCCTCCCCGATGTTCTCTTGGAGCAGATTTGTAATCGTATGGACCTGCTCAACACCGTCCGTCTGGCCGCATGCTCGGTGTCTTTGTACCGTCTACTCGTCTGCAACCGGTCGAATCTTTTTAAGACAACCTGCTTGCTGATGCCCGATCCTTGCAGGTTGCCCAGACACCGACTTGAAGATCCTACGGAGGTTGCCGTGGTTCCCCTCGACATGCTACCACTACCCGTCCACATGTCCTTCATGCGCGGCCACTACTGGGCGGGCATGAAGGCCAACTGGATCATCCTCATCTACCAATCCGGTAGTCCATGGCGTCTCATGGATATCTACACCCAGCGAGAGATCACCCTTCCATCGTTAGATACCGCCGCCATCGAGCCTCGTGGCCCATCGGACACTCCTGCCTACTACGCACGAGACGCGTCGAGCTTTTGGCTCGACCTCTGTTTGCTGAAGGTTGTAATCTATGAAGTGCCCACTGTCACACCCTAGCTAGTTATGCATTAGAGTGTTGCATCATGTTTACTCATTCATCAGAAACTTGAAATGGGGATGACAGAACCCCCAGTCCCCTCTGAAACCAGCTAGGGTTTACTAAAATAATTTTTCAATGAACCTGAAATGCCCTTCTAAAATGCCCATCATTTTTGCCTTGGTTCAGAACCTCAGCCAAAAGTGGTGCACATTTTCCTAGGCCATCCTAGGGTTTTGAATTAAATCATAACTATTTAAATTTGGGCATTTAAAATTATATAAAATATTTAAATGCTCAAATATCTCCAAACTAAAATGTTTCATGTTGGAAATAATCCAACTATGGACCAGGAGTAGTTTGGTGATTTTTGGAGTTGCCTAGGTATTTTATTTAATTCAACAAAGTCGCAGTTATATTAAATAAAAACAGAAAATAAAGAAAGGGGAAGACTTACCTGTGCGGCCCAGCCCAGCCGGCCCAGCACTGTGCTGGCCCGTGCCAGCCAGCTGCTTCCCCTCGCCAGAGCAGGCAGGGAGGTGAGCATGGCGCGCCCGAGCTCGCCACGCACCACCCAGCCTCTCTGCATTGCCCTGGTCGCCGTTGCGCCGCGTGGATCGTCTTCTGGTCGTCGCCCCGACCTCGCCGACACCCCATTCACTCTCCCCCGGCTCTCCCTCACTCTCTCTCTCTCACGGCCGAAGCTCACCGTCGCCGCCGTTCGCCTTAGCCACCGTCTCCGACCACCCCTCGCTTCCCCGACCAGCTCAGAAGCTCCGCCTCGACTCCTCTTCCTCCCCACCGCTCCACGGGTCCCCGGAAGCCCTGCATCGCCGCCACGTCGCCGTTCCCCCCTTCGGACTCCGACCACCGTCGCCGTCAAATTTGTCGTCTCCGACGCGTCCCCGAGCCCGCTTCGACGCCCACTGCAACCGCGGTGAGCTACGCCACCGTTTCCCCCTTCTCCCCTGCTCTCTCCCGACCCCTAGGCCCTAGCCCCACCGCGGCCGAAAGCTTCACGCCGCCGGCGATGTCGCCGTCGTGGCCACGGATCGCCGTAGCGCCCAACCGAGCACGCCATCGTGCTCCACATCTCACTAGGAGCACGTAGCACGCTCCAACACCCCCCCTAACACCCTGCAACACCGTTCCCGTGCACGACCGAACCCCGGCCGCCGCAGCCGAGCTCGCCGCCGTCGACTCCGGCCACCCCGACCCCAACGGACTCCGCCAAGAGCCGCGGGTCGTCCTCAGCTTCACTCCGGTGGCCTCCGCGGTTCATTTGGTGGCCGAAACGACCAAAACCACTATCGCCGCCGCACTGATGGTCGCCGCCGGCCAGAACTCCGGCGAGCTGACATGGCCTAGTTAATTAGCCACTAAACCACCACCTACTGACGCTGACAAGTGGGCCCCAGGGCTTAGTCAAAGCTAACCAGCCCGGGTCAACACGGGATTAGCCCCTGTGTCACTGACGTGTGGACCCCACACGTCAGGTTTGACCCGAGCCAGCCCTGTTGACCTGCTGATGTCACTGTGACGTCAGGCTGACGCAGTAAATGATATTTCTGTATTTAAATTAAATCAGGAAATTTCCAGAATATTAATTAAACTTCAAAAATTCATAACTTTTATTCTGTAACTCCAAATTGGACAAATTATATATGAAAAATGATCAGAAAAATCCAATCTATCCATCTGTACTATTTTCATGCATGATCCAACAAGTTAAATGGATGTTTTAATCAGAACAAGGAAAAGCACTTTAAAAGGCCATATTTGAATTTGAAATTTGAATCTTTGACTCAAATTTGTTCAAACCCTTCTGGCTTTAGTTGCATTAGCCCAACACACTCATATTGCCATGTTTCATGCATGCATCATATTGTTGCACATTGTTTGGTGATGCCTGTGTATCGTTATCCTTTACGACAGGATCTGTCCCCGAGGAGTACCGTGACTACCCTAACGAAGAACCGTATCCGTGCATCGAACCATCAGGCAAGCAACCAACCATTTGATCATATCGATACAATCCCATGTTCTCGCTCCTGCTCTCTTTTACTGCATTAAGACAACGCGATTCAAACTGCTGTGTGCTACGGTAGTTGAACCCATTTCCTCTGCATGACCTGTCATTGCCACAGTAACTAGATGAAACCCACTAGCATGTGTAGGAGTTGATTGAGCCATATGTATGTGTTGTTCCTACCTTGCTATGCCTGCTATGCTTAGAGTCGTGTCAGGTCTGGTTCATCTGGGTGATGGGCTAGAGTGAAATGATTATGTCGGTAATGAGAGTGGTGTGGTGAACACGATTTGGTAAAGGTATCGATGAGAGGCCATGTAGGAGTACATGGTGGGTTGTTTCATTGAAGCCGACCTTAAGCACTGAGATCTGTATGTGTGATTTAAGAATCAGCTACTACCATGCATTGGGCCCGAAACCAATGGACCCTCTCGACTTCTTATTCACCCTAGTTCTCCGTCCAGGAGTTGCAAGTAGTTTCTGGTGTTTGTAGCCTACTGGAGGCCGTGGACAGCGCTGACCGTAGGGGTGGGCTGTGATGCGGTAGGTACGTGGCCGGGTGTACCGAATACCCGTTAGGTATCTCGGGAACCCTGTTCACATCGTTCGGGGCCGTATGGGAAACCTCGGCCGGACTCCCTGCGGATGGAACCTGAATAGGCGATAAACCTGGACTGGAGGCTTAGGTGATTAGGTAGGTCGTGGCCGACACCCACGTTGGGCTTCCGCTTGAAGGTTGCCGAGTACATGTCGTGTAAACGACGGTAAGTGGTGAGAGCGTGTATGAAGAAGTACCCCCTGCAGGGTTAACATGATCTATTCGAATAGCCGCGTCCGCGTAAGGCTACTTGGTTGCCTATACAGTTCATAGACAAGTAAATGGAAACTACTAAAAGCCTCAAGATAAGTGTGAGTGCCGAGGATGGCTCTTCCGTAGGAGACGGAGGTGGATCCTCGGTAGTGTATTGAAGTGGTGAATAGTGGACTCGTGTGCGCAAAACTATTTCAAGTTGAAGTATCGTAGGATAGCCTAGCCAAGAGTCAAAGCTGGCTTGCTGCAATAACTCCACCAACCCTTCTTGATACTATGCATGTATGTAGGATCTGATGTAAGTCTTGCTGAGTACCTTTGTACTCATGTTGCTATAATCTACATTTTTACAGAAGACGCTGCAACCCCTTCTGATGGGTTCTATGTAGACGTTGACATCAACGAGTAGGCTAAAGACCCAGGTGGTGACCCTGAGCTTGTGAAGGACCACATAGTATAGCCAGAGGCTTTCCAAGCCTCTTTTATTTTACTAGTTGTCTGTACTCAGACAAGTTACCTCCGCTGCTGGTTTGTATGACTGTATGACTTGTATGTTGGGTCGTGAGACCCGTACCTTTGTGTATGTTATGTATGGCTCACTGAGCCTTAAATAAAGTACTTGTGTCGTAGAGTCATGTTGTGATGCTTCATTGTATTTGCACATATCGAGCATATTGTGTGTATGACTGAAATGCTTGGTATGTGTGGGATCTGACTATCTAGTTGTTTATCTTTAGTAGCCTCTCTTACCGGGAAATGTCTCCTAGTGTTACCGCTGAGCCATGGTAGCTTGCTACTGCTCTGGAACACTTAGGCTGGCCGGCATGTGTCCTTCTTCGTTCCTGTGTCTGTCCCTTCGGGGAAATGTCACGCTTTGAGTACCGGAGTCCTGTTAGCCCGCTACAGCCCGGTTTACCGGAGTCCTATTAGCCCAGTGCTACAGCCCGGACCCACTTGCTGATGACCGACACGTGCGAAGCTGGGTCATGGATGCCTGTCCCTGTAAGTTTGTGCCACTTTGGGTTTACGACTAGTCATGTCAGCCCGGGCTCTTTATCATATGGATGTTAGCGACACTTTCATATACGCGAGCCAAAAGGCGCAAACGGTCCCGGGAAAAGGTAAGACGACACCCGTGGGGATACCGTGCGTGAGGCCGCAAAGTGATATGAGGTGTTACCAGCTAGATCGATGTGACATCGAGTCGGGGTCCTGACAGCGTTGGCATCAGAGCAGGACTGCCTGTAGGTTCTCCAAGCCAAACTGGTCGATGTTGAGTCTAGAAATTCTTTAGTTATATGTAGGGGAATTGTTTGTGGGTTGGAACGTAAGGCTCTTTTTACTCCTTATACCTTATGACTTTCTGATCTGAGTCAGTCCATTCTTCCACCGGGGGTTAAGGAATTAGGATCTACTCTCTCTATCAGGATCACGTGTTACTAATCAGTAGTACCTTATAAGTTTGATGGTTACAAGCCTAGTTCAGTTCTACTACCACATTATGTTGTTAGAATGGTTCCAGAACTTTGATATGATGATGTTGGGTGTGTACGAAATCCTTTGTCAAATGTCTCAATATCCTTTTTGAGCATTTACAGCTGTTATGCTGCCGAAATTTTGCTAGAAATTCTAATGCCTTTGCATTATGATTATGCTTTCAGATGGCCACTCGCGACCTCAATCAAGTGGTTCGCCTAACTCGATGCCTAGATGTACCCGGCCATACTGCTAAGTTGGTCAGGGTAATGACTGAGGCTGGATACCGCTGGTATCCTGAGTACACGGTCGAAGAGCAATTCCGAGATTTTAATCAAAGCCAGTATCTCTGCACTGTCAGGATATTTCCATCTTATCCTGGATCCACTGAGCCTCTTCACTGCTCCTATGGACTCGGGGTTACTATCGAGATGGCTGTGCAGGACGCCGCCTACTCTATGATGACCATTATGCGAGTCAGATCTGGTTTATTTCGGGACTCTGACTTCCGGTATATGCCAGGATCACTTCCGGGAGCACAAGGATATCTCCAGGCTATTTATGCTGACTCCACTCAGGAGGATTCACGGACTCGCACCACTGCTGAGATGCTCGAGGATAAGGACCGTGAAAATCGGGCCTTAAGGTTAGAGCTCTTCAATACCCGTGCCGATCATTGGGCCACTTTGACTCGGTTCGCACCGGCGGTGCAAGCTGGATATTCGGATATGCGCGATCTCTATCCTGTGAGATCTGCTCTGCCGGACGTGATGGTTTGGCGTGATGTAGGAGGCATCACCCCACCTCGCGGTCCCCGCAGGCCACCGTTTGTTGGTCCAAGGCCTC
Organism: Triticum aestivum; assembly: GCF_018294505.1. NCBI lineage: Eukaryota > Viridiplantae > Streptophyta > Magnoliopsida > Poales > Poaceae > Triticum > Triticum aestivum. Next base: position 530,954,274 of record NC_057800.1, read on the forward strand.
ATCCTAGCCCCTATGGTCCACAAGCTCCGCGAGATCGTCTGTTTCCGGATGAACATGTTGAGCTTCCAGGCTATGGAGGTGACTTTTATGAGGACTACTACGGATCGGTCTGAGTTAGGGGTAGCATCACTAGTTCGCACTAGCTGTGTCATCTATCGTTCCGCGTGACTCGTGGGATATGACCTAGTCTGTACTCTTTCCGGAGGTGTAGAAAATAATGTATAGGAGCTTGGAATGCCTCTGACGAGATGTAATCCTTTTCTCACCGTAATAGTACTTTGTTTGGTCTTGTACTAAACCTTGTATGGTGTGCATGACGATGGAATAAAGAAGCAGTTTCTGTATCTACCATGTCATACGGATGATCATCTTGCATTTCGAGTTATTCCTTACCTTATGTATCCTATGTCGGAATTTTACCATCCTGACTAAATCATTGTCTTGTCTACCTAGGATGGTCAACACGCGCGCTAATCCTGCTTCCCAAGAGCAGGCCGAAGGCAGTGAAGCCAGGAATGAAAATCTGCCTCATCCTCCTTCACTAGCCGAGGTGATGATGGAAGCTGAGAGAAACAAGCGGGAGACAAACCGTTTGTTGGAGCGTATAGAACAGAATACAGCACACCATCAGAGGGCTAACGTGGTATCACTCAGTGATTTTATCAAATTGCATCCACCCGCGTTCCACCACTCCGTCGAGCCTCTCGACGCTGATGACTGGCTTCGCAGTATCTCTCACAAGCTGCGTTCCGCGTTGGTAGCGGAGGCTGACAAGGTCACCTTCGCCGCATATCATCTTGAAGGCCCCGCCAGTCTATGGTGGGAGAATTATGGAGCCATGCGCCCAGCGGGCCATGTCACCACTTGGGCTGAGTTCAGTGAGGCTTTCCGTGAACATCACATTCCGGAGGGTCTCATGGACCGTAAACGTGAAGAATTTTGCAGTTTCACCCAAGGCCGACTTTCTGTGGATGCCTATAGCAGAGAGTTTGGTAATCTCGCACGATATGCAACTGAGGAAGTTTCTACTGACGCCAAGAAGCAAGCAAGGTTCTGAAAGGGCCTTAGCCCTGAGCTTCGCCGCGACCTCCGTCTGCATGAGTGCACATCTTTTTCGAAACTTGTCAACAAAGCCATCAGTGCTGAAACTGGTCAGACTGATTATGATGCAACACGCAAGCATGGACGTGATATGGGTTCCTCATCCGGTGCTGGTCCTCAGAAACGCCGCGTGTGGGTACCCAATACCGCCCTGCCACCCAGGTTCACACCGAGGCCATCTTTCCAGGCGCCTCGCCCTGTTCAACAGTCTGCACCGGCCAAGCCCTATGGGGGTCCATCCAATAATGCTCCTCCACGTACCAGTTCCGTGACTTGTTTCAAGTGTGGGGAATTTGGTCATTATATGCGCGAGTGTCCCCAGACCAACCCCAATCAATCTGCTAAAGCTGTTGGCCGTGGCAAGCCGACAGGGAAGGTGTTCCATGCCAAACCGGTCACCGCTTCACGTGGCCATGTCAACTGTATCTCTGCCGAAGAAGCTCAAGAGGACCCCAACGTCGTTCTCGGTACGCTTCTTGTTAATTGCCACCCGGCATCCGTTCTTTTCGATACAGGAGCCTCTCATTCTTTTATATCTGAAAGTTATGCCCGTTTGCATAACGTTGCATTCTGTGACTTGCCATCCACTATGGAAATCTCTACCCCTGGGTCTAGATGGCAGACCTCTAGGGTAAGTTATGGAAATGAGATCCAAGTCGACAGACTTGTTTTCCTTGCATCCTTGATAGCCCTTAAATCTTCGGATATTAATATCATTTTGGGTATGGACTGGATGTCAGCTCATCAAGCCAAAATTGATTGCTTCTCTAGGACTGTTCAACTCACCCATCCTTCGGGGAAGATAGTCAATGTCTTGACCCGAATAGCCAAGCGACAATTATATTCTCTTAACGCCAGCCCTTTGCCAGACCTTGAGGACGTTCCGGTAGTCCGTGACTTCCCGGATGTCTTTCCAGAGGAATTGCCAGGTGTTCCACCTGACAGGGATGTTGAGTTCGTAATAGATCTCATTCTAGGAACCGTTCCAATTGCTAGAAGACCCTATAAGATGGCACCCCTAGAACTAGCCGAGCTTAAGAAACAACTCGATGAATCCTTGAAAAAGGGTTTCATCCGCCCTAGTTCATCTCCGTGGGCTTGCCCCGTCCTATTCGTTAAGAAAAAGGATGGTACGGACCGGATGGTTGTAGATTACCGACCTGTCAATTTGGTCACAATCAAGAACAAATATCCACTTCCCAGGATCAACGACCTGTATGATCAGCTCGCTGGATCCTCAGTCTTCTCCAAGATGGATTTGAGGTTGGGCTACCATCAAATCAAAATCAGAAACGGGGACATTCCTAAAACGGCCTTTGTTACTCGTTATGGCCAATACGAGTACACCGTTATGTCCTTCGGATTAACCAACGCTCCAGCCACCTTTTCTCGGTTAATGAACTCAATCTTCATGGAGTATTTGGATAAATTCGTCGTGGTTTATCTCGATGATATACTCATCTACTCCAAGAACGAGGAAGAACATGCCGAACATCTAAGGCTAGTGTTGAAGAAACTTCGAGAGCATCGCCTTTATGCCAAATTCTCTAAATGTGAATTCTGGTTGTCAGAAGTGACCTATCTGGGTCATGTAATATCTGGTAAAGGTATTGCTGTTAACCCTGAGCGAGTTCAAGCCGTCCTTGATTGGACTCCGCCCGAATCGGTCAAGCAAGTTCAGAGTTTTCTAGGCTTAGCGAGCTATTGCCGTCGCTTTGTCGAGAACTTCTCCAAGGTTGCTAAACCTCTAACCGAACTCCTCAAGAAAGATAAGAAGTTCGAATGGACTCCACAATGTGAGCACAGCTTTCAGGAACTGAAAAGACGCCTGACCTCTGCTCCCGTACTGGTACCGCCAGACTTCTCCAAGGACTTTGTTATCTACTGCGACGCCTCGCGACAAGGACTAGGTTGCATTCTCATGCAAGATCGACACGTAATTGCTTACGCTTCACGGCAATTGCACCCACATGAGGAGAATTATCCCACTCATGATCTAGAGCTTGCAGCCGTAGTCTATGCACTTAAGACCTGGCGACATTATCTCCTCGGTAATCGTTGCGAAATATTCACTGATCACCAAAGTCTGAAGTATATTTTCACCCAACCGGATTTGAATCTCAGGCAGAGACGTTGGGTTGAATTGATCACAGACTTCGACTTAGGAATAACCTATACCCCAGGGAAAGCCAACGTCATGGCTGATGCGCTAAGTCGTAAATCTTATTGTAACAACCTGATGTTACAACAAAGTCAACCGCTTCTCCATGAGGAATTTCGGAAGCTTAACCTTCACATTGTACCTCAAGGTTTTCTCTCCACCTTGGTGGCAAAACCTACCCTTACGGATCAAATTATCAACGCACAGAAGGTAGATCCGGGAATCTCCCGCATCAAGAGAAACATTCAGAAAGGAATTGCGAATTGTTTCTCCGTTAATAATCAAGGAGTCGTATACTTCGGGAATCGACTAGTAGTTCCCAAAGTGCGCAACCTAAGGCGATTAATCCTTAAGGAAGCTCATGAATCTCCTCTCACCATTCATCCCGGTAGTACTAAGATGTATCAGGACCTACGCCAGAGGTTCTGGTGGACTAGGATGAAGAGAGAAATCGCTCAGTATATTGCTAATTGCGACGTCTGTCGTCGTGTAAAAGCAGAGCATCAACGGCCTGCTGGCACCCTTCAACCATTAGCTATTCCTGAATGGAAATGGGATAAAATTGGTATGGATTTCATTACCGGTTTTCCCAGGACCAAAAGAGGGAATAATGCTATTTTCGTTGTGGTCGATCGTCTTTCCAAAGTAGCTCATTTCTTACCTGTTCGTGAGAGTATAACCGCTAGTCAGCTGGCAGACTTATACATATCCCGAATAGTGTCTCTCCATGGTGTCCCTTTGGAAATCAATTCGGATCGAGGAAGTCTTTTCACCTCTCGATTTTGGGAAAGTTTCCAAAATGCTATGGGAACCCGTCTCTCCTTTAGCACCGCTTTCCACCCTCAATCAAGTGGTCAAGTGGAACGCGTCAATCAGATTCTAGAAGACATGCTTCGAGCCTCTGTTATCTCGTTCGGAATGGACTGGGAGAAGTGCCTTCCATTTGCCGAATTCGCTTACAACAACAGCTATCAATCTAGCTTGGGTAAAGCCCCTTTTGAAGTTCTCTATGGACGGCGATGTCGAACACCCCTTAACTGGTCAGAGACCGGGGAAAGACAATTCTTTGGCCCGGATATGATTCAGGAAGCAGAAGAACAAGTTCGTATCGTTCGTGAAAAGTTGAAAACAGCCCAATCTCGTCAAAAGAGTCAATATGACCGAAAACATAAGGCTATGACTTTCGAGGTTGACGAGAAGGCTTATCTTCGGGTCACCCCTCTGAAGGGAACCCATCGTTTCGGTATCAAAGGCAAATTGGCTCCTCGTTACATTGGACCTTTTCGCATTCTTGCCAAACGAGGAGAAGTTGCCTACCAATTGGAACTACCTCCGCACCTCTCCAGAGTTCACGATGTCTTCCACGTTTCTCAACTCAGGCGTTGCTTCTCGGATCCTATCCGTGAAGTGGACCACGAAACGCTTGATCTCCAAGATAATCTTACCTATCGAGAGTACCCCATTCGTATCCTCGATCAAGCCGAACGTACCACGCGACGTCATAATATCAAGTTTCTCAAGGTTCAATGGTCGCACCATTCTGAAGATGAAGCAACCTGGGAAAGGGAGGATCGTCTTCGACTTGAATATCCCGCCTTCTTCCCGGAGGAACCCAAATCTCGGGACGAGATTCTTTTGAGTGGGGGTGAGTTGTCACACCCTAGCTAGTCATGCATTAGAGTGTTGCATCATGTTTACTCATTCATCAGAAACTTGAAATGGGGATGACAGAACCCCCAGTCCCCTCTGAAACCAACTAGGGTTTACTAAAATAATTTTTCAATGAACCTGAAATGCCCTTCTAAAATGCCCATCATTTTTGCCTTGGTTCAGAACCTCTGCCAAAAGTGGTGCACATTTTCCTAGGCCATCCTAGGGTTTTGAATTAAATCATAACTATTTAAATTTGGGCATTTAAAATTATATAAAATATTTAAATGCTCAAATATCTCCAAACTAAAATGTTTCATGTTGGAAATAATCCAACTATGGACCAGGAGTAGTTTGGTGATTTTTGGAGTTGCCTAGGTATTTTATTTAATTCAACAAAGTCGCAGTTATATTAAATAAAAACAGAAAATAAAGAAAGGGGAAGACTTACCTGTGCGGCCCAGCCCAGCCGGCCCAGCACTGTGCTGGCCCGTGCCAGCCAGCTGCTTCCCCTCGCCAGAGCAGGCAGGGAGGTGAGCATGGCGCGCCCGAGCTCGCCACGCACCACCCAGCCTCTCTGCATCGCCCTGGTCGCCGTTGCGCCGCGTGGATCGTCTTCTGGTCGTCGCCCCGACCTCGCCGACACCCCATTCACTCTCCCCCGGCTCTCCCTCACTCTCTCTCTCTCACGGCCGAAGCTCACCGTCGCCGCCGTTCGCCTTAGCCACCGTCTCCGACCACCCCTCGCTTCCCCGACCAGCTCAGAAGCTCCGCCTCGACTCCTTCTTCCTCCCCACCGCTCCACGGGTCCCCGGAAGCCCTGCATCGCCGCCACGTCGCCGTTCCCCCCTTCGGACTCCGACCACCGTCGCCGTCAAATTCGTCGTCTCCGACGCGTCCCCGAGCCCGCTTCGACGCCCACTGCAACCGCGGTGAGCTACGCCACCGTTTCCCCCTTCTCCCCTGCTCTCTCCCGACCCCTAGGCCCTAGCCCCACCGCGGCCGAAAGCTTCACGCCGCCGGCGATGTCGCCGTCGTGGCCACGATCGCCGTAGCGCCCAACCGAGCACGCCATCGTGCTCCACATCTCACTAGGAGCACGTAGCACGCTCCAACACCCCCCCTAACACCCTGCAACACCGTTCCCGTGCACGACCGAACCCCGGCCGCCGCAGCCGAGCTCGCCGCCGTCGACTCCGGCCACCCCGACCCCAACGGACTCCGCCAAGAGCCGCGGGTCGTCCTCAGCTTCACTCCGGTGGCCTCCGCGGTTCATTTGGTGGCCGAAACGACCAAAACCACTATCGCCGCCGCACTGATGGTCGCCGCCGGCCAGAACTCCGGCGAGCTGACATGGCCTAGTTAATTAGCCACTAAACCACCACCTACTGACGCTGACAAGTGGGCCCCAGGGCTTAGTCAAAGCTAACCAGCCCGGGTCAACACGGGATTAGCCCCTGTGTCACTGACGTGTGGACCCCACACGTCAGGTTTGACCCGAGCCAGCCCTGTTGACCTGCTGATGTCACTGTGACGTCAGGCTGACGCAGTAAATGATATTTCTGGATTTAAATTAAATCAGGAAATTTCAGAATATTAATTAAACTTCAAAAATTCATAACTTTTATTCTGTAACTCCAAATTGGACAAATTATATATGAAAAATGATCAGAAAAATCCAATCTATCCATCTGTACTATTTTCATGCATGATCCAACAAGTTAAATGGATGTTTTAATCAGAACAAGGAAAAGCACTTTAAAAGGCCATATTTGAATTTGAAATTTGAATCTTTGATTCAAATTTGTTCAAACCCTTCTGGCTTTAGTTGCATTAGCCCAACACACTCATATTGCCATGTTTCATGCATGCATCATATTGTTGCACATTGTTTGGTGATGCCTGTGTATCGTTATCCTTTGCGACAGGATCTGTCCCCGAGGAGTACCGTGACTACCCTAACGAAGAACCGTATCCGTGCATCGAACCATCAGGCAAGCAACCAACCATTTGATCATATCGATACAATCCCATGTTCTCGCTCCTGCTCTCTTTTACTGCATTAAGACAACGCGATTCAAACTGCTGTGTGCTACGGTAGTTGAACCCATTTCCTCTGCATGACCTGTCATTGCCACAGTAACTAGATGAAACCCACTAGCATGTGTAGGAGTTGATTGAGCCATATGTATGTGTTGTTCCTACCTTGCTATGCCTGCTATGCTTAGAGTCGTGTCAGGTCTGGTTCATCTGGGTGATGGGCTAGAGTGAAATGATTATGTCGGTAATGAGAGTGGTGTGGTGAACACGATTTGGTAAAGGTATCGATGAGAGGCCATGTAGGAGTACATGGTGGGTTGTTTCATTGAAGCCGACCTTAAGCACTGAGATCTGTATGTGTGATTTAAGAATCAGCTACTACCATGCATTGGGCCCGAAACCAATGGACCCTCTCGACTTCTTATTCACCCTAGTTCTCCGTCCAGGAGTTGCAAGTAGTTTCTGGTGTTTGTAGCCTACTGGAGGCCGTGGACAGCGCTGACCGTAGGGGTGGGCTGTGATGCGGTAGGTACGTGGCCGGGTGTACCGAATACCCGTTAGGTATCTCGGGAACCCTGTTCACATCGTTCGGGGCCGTATGGGAAACCTCGGCCGGACTCCCTGCGGATGGAACCTGAATAGGCGATAAACCTGGACTGGAGGCTTAGGTGATTAGGTAGGTCGTGGCCGACACCCACGTTGGGCTTCCGCTTGAAGGTTGCCGAGTACATGTCGTGTAAACGACGGTAAGTGGTGAGAGCGTGTATGAAGAAGTACCCCCTGCAGGGTTAACATGATCTATTCGAATAGCCGCGTCCGCGGTAAAGGACTACTTGGTTGCCTATACAGTTCATAGACAAGTAAATGGAAACTACTAAAAGCCTCAAGATAAGTGTGAGTGCCGAGGATGGCTCCTCCGTAGGAGGACGGAGGTGGATCCTCGGTAGTGTATTGAAGTGGTGAATAGTGGACTCGTGTGCGCAAAACTATTTCAAGTTGAAGTATCGTAGGATAGCCTAGCCAAGAGTCAAAGCTGGCTTGCTGCAATAACTCCACCAACCCTTCTTGATACTATGCATGTATGTAGGATCTGATGTAAGTCTTGCTGAGTACCTTTGTACTCATGTTGCTATAATCTACATTTTTACAGAAGATGCTGCAACCCCTTCTGATGGGTTCTATGTAGACGTTGACATCAACGAGTAGGCTAAAGACCCAGGTGGTGACCCTGAGCTTGTGAAGGACCACATAGTATAGCCAGAGGCTTTCCAAGCCTCTTTTATTTTACTAGTTGTCTGTACTCAGACAAGTTACCTCCGCTGCTGGTTTGTATGACTGTATGACTTGTATGTTGGGTCGTGAGACCCGTACCTTTGTGTATGTTATGTATGGCTCACTGAGCCTTAAATAAAGTACTTGTGTCATAGAGTCATGTTGTGATGCTTCATTGTATTTGCACATATCGAGCATATTGTGTGTATGACTGAAATGCTTGGTATGTGTGGGATCTGACTATCTAGTTGTTTATCTTTAGTAGCCTCTCTTACCGGGAAATGTCTCCTAGTGTTACCGCTGAGCCATGGTAGCTTGCTACTGCTCTGGAACACTTAGGCTGGCCGGCATGTGTCCTTCTTCGTTCCTGTGTCTGTCCCTTCGGGGAAATGTCACGCTTTGAGTACCGGAGTCCTGTTAGCCCGCTACAGCCCGGTTTACCGGAGTCCTGTTAGCCCAGTGCTACAGCCCGGACCCACTTGCTGATGACCGACACGTTCGAAGCTGGGTCATGGATGCCTGTCCCTGTAAGTCTGTGCCACTTTGGGTTTACGACTAGTCATGTCAGCCCGGGCTCTTTATCATATGGATGCTAGCGACACTTTCATATACGCGAGCCAAAAGGCGCAAACGGTCCCGGGAAAAGGTAAGACGACACCCGTGGGGATACCGTGCGTGAGGCCGCAAAGTGATATGAGGTGTTACCAGCTAGATCGATGTGACATCGAGTCGGGGTCCTGACACCCACACCATCAGAAAACTACATGGATTACAAGCTCATTGCCGTGTTCAACATGGGATTAGTCTATCTGGAATCCGGTCACCATACATGGTTATGGCTCATCGTCAATCCTCTTCAGCCAACATTTCTGTCTCATGCTATAGTGCATGATGGCATCGTTTACGCGGTCGACGCACAGATTGGCTGTCTATACTAGTGGAATCTATTATCGTGTAATTGTTCTATCTCATCTCATCTTTACCTTATGAATATGACTGCCTGTTCATTGTTACAAATTTAGAATATATAGGCATGTTCGGTAATTCTCCTGCTCCATGAAATCTGAGAATCTGTAGAGCGCCTCCTTCCCCACTCCGTGATTTTAATCTGTGGCTCCTCCAGCTCCCAGAGTGGAGTTGTGGAGGAGGAGGGAATCCGAATAGGCCTATAATATGTCTATAACCACATCATTGCTATATGTCGACATAGCTTGTTGCCAGATAATCTTTAGTGTGTGAAAGGCATCAAGCTTCCATGCGATGGATGGATTTTGCAAACCCGACATGCGGCGATGTGGTTCATGCCAACAGCAAATATGCACAACTTGATTCATACTGATATCTAGACTAAGCCATGTATCCTGCTGCTGTAGCATGACCCTCTTTTGTTGGATATTATGTACTATTGTTGGTTTGAAGCACTCCTCTGGTTTGAAGGATAGATACCTTTCTGGGATCAAGTGCATCCTAACTCACCTGCGTAGGATGTACTGATAATGATGATGGAGATGTTGTGCAGAAGCCATATATATCAATTAGGCTTCAAGTGTGTACTTGTTGGTGAAAGTGTTGTCCAATGGGAATCGTATTTTGTATTACTCATGTAGCCTACAAAGTCCATCGCACAACCTTGTAACTTTTTACCCCATTTCTAAATTTGTACTAGTCCTCTATACCGTATATTGCGCTACTCGTACTACTACCTCGATCATGGTTTACTGGTCCCCTTCGTAATTTGTGTCAAATTTTGACCATACATTTCACTAACTAAATGTTAATGCAGGTCACAAAAAATTATACTGTTTTATTCGTATTTGAACATAGTTTCCAATGGAATAACTTTCGGTGACATGCATTGACATTTTGTTAGTTAAACCTATGGTTAAAATGTGACACTAAATACTACTAGTAAGTAGTATAGTAGCAGTACTAGTATACGTCGGTCAAATTATTCATCATGTCTTCACATTGAATTGACGTGACAACACGCTGCGCATGAGGTGACACAAGAATCCTGGTGGCGTGTTCGGGTATTGTGGACTTCAGATTTGGAGTACTACTACTTATTTGTCAAAATATTTCATCATTCACTTAAAGCAGTCGATTGATCATACATTGAGTGCCATATAACTGGAATTAACCAATGCAACTCCAAGAAGGATTGGCCGGTGCTGCTGGCTGGCGTCAAGTTCGATCCCACGGATCAGGAGCTGATCGAGCACCTTGAGGCCAAAGTGAGTGTTGACAGCGCGATATCTCACCCTCTCATCGATTTGTTCATACCAACCATCGACAGTGAGCATGGTTGGTGGGGTGGGGGTTTGCCGATAGTCGGTTTGCTCAACTACGGTCCCACTTGTAAGTGAAAATGCAACCCAACACGCATTCCCCCTTGAGCGGCGTGTCAGACCAACCGTGTGGGGGTGCGATGCAAACACAGCAGGCTTTTCCTTTTGAACTTTTAACTTATAAAATTTGGTTCTGCTCCATGGCACGACCGATATATAGAAATAACGATTTTCCCTAGAGTAATGAGAAGTTTGGTTCTGGCGTGGTTCATGCATGGACTACGTATGAAAATTATGAAGTTGATGCGAAAGGTAAGATAATTACTAGTAGTACCATATTCTACTACATGGATTTGACGGAAAGATGAAGATGCATACAGATCCATCAACGAAATCCTCACGCCCTAGTGCGTCGGGTCACCAACTGACATGCGAGGAGCAACGGTGTTGGCGGCGGGCTCAACGTGCTTCTGAACAATGTCGTCCAAGGTTGCCCTGTGGTCCACCAAGGCCAGTGACCTATCGTCCTCCTCTGGCACATAGTAGTCCTTGTGGACGATTTGCGTGTAGACGTGGGTGATTATGTCGACGGTGTCTTGATGCGACAGGCGCTGCGCGGCGAGCGTGACCTTGAGGTGGACATTATCTGGCATGACGACGGGCAGTCGCAGGGCCACCAGTGTGTCAAAGAGGTTGTCACCATATAGGCCGTTGAGGGTGGAGGGCATCGCAGAGCCTGGGCGCGTGGGCTGGAGGCGTACATCAAGGTCGTCCGCGAGCTTCTTGACGATAGTGAACTTGTCGAGGAAACCAACGAGGACCTCGTCGAACAAGGAGACGAAGCTATCGTCCAAGCGGCCTCTTGCCCTGGCGGCCTCAAGCATGACCTGGAGATGTTCCTCGATGCCGGGCCGCAGGCCGGCGTCGTGGACCATCTGGCACAGCCATTTGATGCTCGCGCTCATCTCCTCCATGGGTCGAGCTTCTAGTCAACTGATCTTGCGATTGTAGTGATCGCTCTTGCCCTTGGTTAGGGTGCGTAGGATTTCGTAGATTGGACTGGTGGGGAGCCTTTATATGAGAAGTGCAGAGTGTGTTGCATTCACGCGTGTGTTGGCCATCTACTCCTTGGCCCTCTATTGCACCTGCCTTTGGCTGTATGACAGGTGGGTCAGCCACCTGTTGGGCCCACGTGTCATACACCCAAAGGCAGGTGCAGTAAGTTAATGAAGCTACATCCCCTCCGTGTCAACGCAGTATAGTCATCTCACCGAACCTCTAGTTGGGGCCAGACGAGAGAACTTTGATGTTTACTGGTTTATTGGTCCCCTCTGCATTTCGCGCCAAGTTTTGACCTTTGATTTAACTAATAAAATGTTAATGCATGTAACCAAAAATGTTGTGTAAGTCACCTTACGAAAACAAAATAATCCCAAAACACTTAGGCACGGTCATTAACTCCCTCCTTGTTTCTTATTTCGTGACATATCAACCAATGAGAGATGTGGGTCGTGCATGCTTTCAATGACTTGAGACTACCAAACATGACATGCAGTGGTTAGTTCATTTCATGTAATCCTATTAATTAGCAAAAAGATATTAAGTTCTCTCGCTTTCCCCTTCGTCTTGGTCATGGTGCACAACCTAAGAGCATGGTTAATAGTATAGCCAGTTGCTGGCTATATGATGTTGCCATGTCATATAGAGACATCACTTGTAGCCACTCATACAATAAGGTTAGCTATAAGGCTGGCTATAAGAGTACTACTTTTTCTCATCTTCTCTCTTTCTTTCTTCATATTTATTGTACGTATCGGCCTAGGAATCCGCATATAGCTAGGCTCTTGCATGAGAGCCCACTCCTCTTTTTCACTTACTCTGAGATGACTTATACACCTAGAAGGAGGGAGTAGTCTCAAGTCATTGGATGCATACGCACCCCACATATCGTATTGGGTGATTTCTTTTTTCGTACAAAAAACATGGAATGAGGTGGGTAGTTAATGCACCACGCCTAAAATTTTTGGGATTACTATTTGGTTTTCGTAACGTGGCTAATGCACCATTATGGAGGGAGTATAATAGTAGTCTTTGTTTCAATTTTTTGTTGGTAGCTTACAGAGTTGAGCGCTCGGTGAGTACAATAGTAGTCTGATTGGTGAGACTTCAAATTTGAGCCATCTACCGGAAGGAATATAACAATACACCATGTATTTATTTACAGAGGGAGTAGTACATTTTTTGTGACATGCATTACTAGATATTGCTAGTCAAATACTAAATCCAGATGGACGTGGTAGTACTACTAAATCCAGATGGTGTTGCTAGTACTAGTAGTAGTACTACAAATGTAGTAGTACTATACTACCCGTTGGTCAAATTATTATGTGCTGCTCCTCACAGTGAAGTAACAAGACCCTGCGCCGGAGATGACACCTGAGTATAGGCGTCGTGTTCGGCATACCATAGTCAGCCTCACCGTCTATAGTCACTATCATCATGGCTGTAGAGCTAGCCTTCTTACAACTAGCCGTGTTCGACATAATTTCCCGTGCGTAGATGCCCGTGCATTGCACAGAACACTAAGATTGGGGGTGGATGATGCCAGCAGCGGCCATTGCGCCAGATTTTTCCAAGGCCTTCTAGATGTGGTGGGGAGGAGATAAGGCTGACTGTGAGAGACAATGAGTTGTTTGTAAATAGGGAACAAGTGCGGGCATCTTTTTGCAAAATTGGAGAAATTTGGTTTGTATGCGTCAGATCTAGATTCGACGACTATTGGTGAAAGATGGCAGGCACAACATCATCACTAACTCAGGGCCTCTTTCATTTGCAGGATTTTGAAAACGCAGGAATAGGACACTGCAATATTACAAGTTTCAACCTGATATTACAAATGTTAGGATTAATGATGCACCTACGAAGAGGGAATTACTAGGAAGTTTACGTAAGAACTTTTGTTACTTTAGGTGGATGCAGCATTACCGTACAAACTAAAATCCACCGCCCTGACAATCACTAATGGGCAAATAAATTTTTGAGTCTCTGGCCACTTGATGTTTCAAAAACAAATTCAGCTTCTGTAGAGACTTTGTCATTTAGGATTAGGCGCTTGCGGTGATCAGCACGCCATTCATTGTTGCGCCAGAGAATGCCAAACCTCATTACATTGAGCACACTTGCCTCCAGAACAAAGAACCTGGTCGATGCAATATTTCTCAAAAGTATGCCACATAATACGCATCGATGTCAAATCAAAAGATTTTGGCACCGCTCTCATGAAGTGAGAGAGTTGGCACCGCTGTGCACACAGACCCACGTGTATAAACAAATCAATCAAACCAACTACACCAGCCTCCCACTCTCCCAAACAAGTGTTTTTATTGCCTCAGTCCTCTCTCTCTCTCTCTCCCACGCAAGTGTTTTTTCATTGCGTGAGTTAATTTGGCACTGGAGCAAAGTAGGTGATCCAGATTGGGGCACCAAGTGAGCAATAGAGGGGCATAGATGCCAAATGCATCACAAGTGATTTGGCACGTGTTTTGGCCTACATAGTGGAGGGCCATTATAGCCCACTTTTGTACTACCTCGTATTTAGTGTAAAATTTTGACCATAGATTTACCTAAGAAAATGCCAATGCATGTCACCAAAAATTATACCATTTGAAATTATGTTCAAATATGAATCCAACGATATAATTTTTAGTGACATGCATTAACATTTTGTCAGTTAAATCTATGGTCAAATTTTGATACTATAAAATAGGAAGAGTAAACCAGGACGGAGGTAGTATTTTCTCTTAGGGTGACCATAGAGTTACTAGTCTAAGTTACTTTCCACTATGACTAGCCTAGGCTACTATAGTATTACAACAAAAAACGACGCAGGTGATCACGTGAGAAAAAATACTAAAAATATTTCTTTTGGTGCAATAAATAGATTCAATTTTGAACACTACACTTGTCATTGTAATTTGGGAAATTTACGATTGAGCTACGTTGTGATTACCGTTTACTAATAGGAAAGAAGTTTCACCTCGATGAGTAGCTTCTCCGTGCACAGAAAGCATGTAAGGAATCAAACAACTTGATCCAGATTGGGGCCGATAGATTTTATCGCCAAGATCTTCATTGTGCGCATAGACTGGGTCAAGCTTGAGGGAATCATTTTCTGGAAGACGGTCATAAATACATCAAGAAGAAATTTAAAAATGTGAATTTCAAGAAGACGGAGAAGAAGATGAGTGTTGTACCTGAACGATTACAGATCCAATAAAGAGTTCGGAGAATTTGGCAGATGAGTACACCAACTCTGTCAATTTTGGCGTGTCAATGATCCTGATTTTTGTTGGACCTTCTAGATCAGATACAAGCAATCTCTCAAGGAAAGGCGCATTCTCAATGACCATAATGTGGGATAGCTGGAGTGATCTCTTCCCAATTGGTGTCTTGGGCCAGTAAGACACATAAATCCATCGGAGATTCGTCGAGGCGATGTGGAGGCTAATGAACCCGTGGATCTTCTCAAGACGAAGGTACTCGAGCGTAGTACAGCTGCGAAGCAGGTGCACCATAGCCTTCTTCGAGATGACAACGTCGAAGAGGTTGAGCTGCTTGAGTTGAGGGAGAAGACGGGTGGGTGCGGCATTAATCTGGGGAAGAGCAGGAGCTGAAGCTGGCGCGGCGCAGCGTTGGCGTGAGGCGGAGTGCGGACGGCGGCAGATAGCGACATCGTCCAGCTTCAAAGCTGAGCTCCTCGAGCTGATCTAGGGCGGGGGATAAGAACCACTCATCGAACTTGGCTTGGACCTTGCAGTTGGTACTGAACATGTGGATGTCAAGGCGTCTGGCTGGCCTAGGTGCGATGAAAGGATCTTGGAGACTGCAGCCATGCGTTTGCAATCCCTGTTGCAGAGGCAGCTGTCGACGGTGAGGTTGAGGGGGACGCGGCGCCAGAGGGGGCGCCACCACTGGGGGAGAAGGGCGGTCCACACGGTAGATTTGGTGGGAAGGAGGTTGATGATGACGAGCAGCATGTCGTCGGGGAGGCTGCTAATGAAGTCCAGGCTCGCCGGATGCGGTTTTGGCTCGAGCCGCCTCCACTTGTTGGCTGCCTTGCCGTCCATCTCAATCGGCGGCGACGTTGGTGTACATGTGTGCTGGTGTGTGTTGTGTGCTGGCCTGCTGGGTGTGCGCGAGTGCGTCCTTCTATGCATGACGCCCGCGCAGTGGTGAATTGTGCGCGAGTGCGTCCTTCACGCGGAAGAAGTGTGTCCTCAATGCGCCCTCAATTTACTAGCGTGCGGGGTGCTATCCCGAGTGGTTTCAACTTTGTTTACTTCACCGCGTGTCAGATGGGCCTCTAGTATACTTATTTTCACCCACTGCCACATGGGCGAGCACACGAAGATAGAGAACACGAGCTGACAAGGCAGCATTTGGACTGGTTGACTGGTCAACAAAATAATATACGGAGCTATACGCTGACACAGTGAGCACATAATCCGTCGATATAGAGAGCTCGAGTGAGAGGGGAGGCCCGTGAGAGATAGCAGAGAGAGAAAGAGCTACTCCCCCCGTTCGATAATGTAGTGCCAGCATTTTTTCTAAAGTCAAACTTTTGAAACTTTGACCAAGTTTAAAAAAAATTACTTATATCTATAGTACCAAATATAAATGATAGTATGAAGTAAGTACATGTTGTGATGAATCCAATGATCGTTCTAGATGTAAATGTTTTTCTCCACATATACCTGGTCTCACTTTCCAGATGTTTGACTTTTCAAAACATCCATATGCTTATGGACGTGAGAGAGTACCTAACTAGAGAGAGCGTGTGTGAAATAGAAAGAGTGACTGAAAAAAGTGTGTGTGCATGTGTGAAAGATACATGGACAACACATGATAAAAGTAGAGAAAAAGCATGTGTGTCTTCTGCAAACATATCACACATGCATCTTCGACAGCGAAAGCAAGGTGAGGAGATAGTGTGTGGTTGTTTGCAACCGAGAGAGAAATACCCCTAGCACGTGGCCAAGAGGGGTCTGACAAAACAAGGGAGAGAGGTCGAGAAAGACGTACGGAGAAAATGCAGACATGGGGAGGAGAAAGTGTATGTTTGTCATAGAGAGATCCCCTGGAGATCGTGATGGGACTACATGGGTGGGAGATCGAGTGACAAGGTGTGGGCGCGATAGAAGATACCCTGAGAGATATCGAGATAGACGTATGGATGGATGGAGACAATATGTGTGTTCCTAATGGCTAGTGAGAGATAATCATACTTAGGGGGGAGTGCGTGTGCCTATGATGGAGTGAGGGATTATGGTACTTAGGGGGTGCGTGTCACTTAGAGAGAGAACAAGGGCGGAGAGTGTTAGATGGGTCTATGTAGCGCGAGCGAGACATGTGTATGTGTGAACCAGGGAGATATAAAGTTTGAGAGAGATAGAGGAGCCCCGATAAGGCTGAGTGGTGCGTTAGATAGCTGACAGGGGGAAAGAGATATTCCATCCGCTCGATAATGCAGTGCATGTAAATTTTTTAGAAGTCGAACTTTGGAAACTTTGACCAGGTTTACGTAAATGTTATTTATATCTACAATACCAAAGATACATCATACGAAACTACATCTCATGATGAATCTAATGGTATATGTTTGTCGTTCTAGATGTAAATGTTTTTCTCCACGTACATGGTCAAACTTTGTGATGTTTGACTTTTCAATAAATCTATATGCTATGGACCGAAGAGAGTGCCTAAGTCAAGAGAGATCAATGCGTGTGAAGGAGAATGAGTGAGTGTGCAAAAAGAGTATGTGTGTGAAAGATAAAGGGACAACAAACGATAAATTAGAGAGAGAGAGAGAGAGTGTGTGTGTGTGTGTTTTCGTTTCTTATGCAAACATATCACGCATGCATCTCCGAGATAGAAAAGCGAGGTGAGGAGATACACGAAGATAGCTAGTGCGTGATTGTTTGCAACAGAGAGAGACAACCCTATAGCACATGCCAAATAGAGGTCTGGTCAACAAGGAACAAAGGTTGAGAGGGACGCATGGAGAACATGGACGCATGGGGAGGGAGAGAGAGTGTGTTTGTGATAGAGAGATCCCCTCGAGATCGTGACGGGACTATATGGGTGGGAGATCGAGGGAGGTGCATGCGCGATAGAAAGATGGCCCGAGAGAAATCGAGATAGAACATGCTCATGTTTGTGATGGAGACTAAGATTAGCTAGTCATATACATATAGGGGGGACCGTGTGTGCCTACAATTGAGTGAGAGACCATCATACTTGGCTAGGCATGAGATTGTGTGTGTGTGTGTGCGTGTGAGATGGAGAGAGAACGAGGGAGAGAGATAGAGTTTTAGATGGGTCTATCGAGTGCGAGTGAGATATGCATGTGTATGTGTAACCCAGGGAGATGGAGAGTTTGAGGGAGAGAGGGAAGAGCTCCGAGACGATAGAGTGATGCGTGAGAGAGTTACAGGAAATGAGCCAAGGAATTTGTGTGCGTACGATGACTACACCCATGATATTTAGCTTGGACTATATAATCATACATAGTGTGCGAGAGAGACCTATAGATGGAGTATATATGCATGCGAACTAGAAAGACCCCCCCCCCCACACACACAAAGAGAGAGAGAGAGAGAGATGGATTGAGAGGGACCAACAAGGTTTGTGTGTTGGTTGTGTGCGACAGAATTGAAGATTATCGGCGAGAGAGAGAGAGAGAGAGCAGGAGTCCGGGAGAGGGGGAGGTCGCGTTTTATGCATCAAAGACTGATATAAACCATGTTTCGATATAAAATTGCATTCAAATATTTAAATTGGAGAACATGTTGTCTGCAATCCACACATGAACGGAGATATGCGTATATCAAACAAGTTCATTAATTCGACTTTCAACATGTTCATGGAGTACTATAATACTGTACAACATGGTACTCGATTGAGGTGTTCAATTTTGTATTTAGTTCACTATTTTGACCTGGTGAACGAGCTATTTCATTGAATCAAGATATTTCATTTTGGGTTTGATTCCCGTTTTTTAGTGGGTCAACTATTTGTCATATAGTAAATCGTTAGCAACGAGCATGTAAAAACACATTACCCCCGAGCATCATCTCTCCATCTAAAAAAGAAGTGGCAAGCTAATATTTCAAAATTTTATTTGAATCGACTTGGTAAGGTAGACATGGATGCTCGTTCTCCCAAAATTTTAACGATCCGTTAAACACCCTCTTCTCGGTGGAATTCGCCCGAGAAAATAAATGGGTAACACAAAATTACCGGCCTATGTGGGACACACATCAATTGGCCCGTTGCACATTGAGGGTAGGTTCGTAACTTCATCCAAGTGCACCTTCTCCTCGGCCGAAATGACATGTGTCGAATAATTCATAAACCATGGTCGTCAAAACACCCTCTCCTCATCCGAAATAGCTCGCGCCCACTATTTAAAAACACGCTCTCCTCGCCCGAAATCGCTCGCGCCCACTATATTTCAAAACAGGCCCTCCTCGCCCGAAATCGCTCGCGCCCACTATATTTCAAAACACGCCCTCCTTGCCCGAAATCGCTCGTGCCCACTATTTGGGAGAAGCAAAATTACTCTACTATCCTCGACCCTCAGTACACAGACCCAAGCCGAGAAGCCTAAAGGCATGGGTAGAACTGTTTCATACCTCGTGGGCGCCAAATCACCTTCTCCCAAGCCGCGAAACCTCAACCCCTCCTCCATGGCGCCCCCACCGCACCAAAATCACATCCGCCCTCCTCCCTAATGCCAGAGACGCTGTCCATTTGCCGTCATGCACTAGGCTATGTGCCTCTTACTCCATGCTACTGGAGTTGCCTCGACGACGGCTGCATGAATCGTACCGGAGCCGATTCACCCCCGCCATTGTTCACGGCGCCGGAGCGGCTCCAACTTTGGATCCGCCCAGAGCCCCGACACTGCTTCCCTGTAGCCGCCGATCGTCATGACATCTCTACTTTCCTGCCTCCGGTAGCCACCGCAACCGCGCCGGCCTCATCGACTCGGCAGCTGGAGCTGACTACTTCACCAGGCCGCCAAATAGGTCGCACCCTCATCTCAAATCACTTTATTTAGGCGTTAGTTGTCTGAATTATTATTCTGGGAAATCGATTCCCAATGGGAAGCAGCACCCCTCGAGGCGGCGGAGCTCCTAGGCTGTCAGTTAGCTGGTGTTTAACGTAAGGGTGTGTGGTCGCAAGTTCGCCGCGGAAGCAGCGCTTAGATGGTATCTTAGAGTTGCATGGGTTGAAGGTATTGTCGCCGTCGGATCTGGATGATGAATAGTCTTTGTGGATTGGCCCGGGGCGGCACAACCATAGCAGTGCGGTGAGGCGGGGAGCGGGGTTTTGGTCGGGGCCTCGGATGGCAGAGGCAGGCTACTCTGTCGGTGGTCGCTAGCACTTCGAGGAAGATTCCGAACAGTGTCAGCCAGGAGGCACAAGACGGCCATCAAGCCATCCGACATAGATCGGACAGTACCAAAATAAAATAAAATCGTGCGACCCCAATTTAGTCTTCAAACAACAAACATGTGACCACTCTCGTACCTTGTTGTTGATCTCTTAGGGTATTTCTTCATATCAGAGAGATGTGTCGTTCTTAACATTATGTGATTTCTGCATCTTCAGCCACACCGTCTTCTGACTCACCGCAGCTGCTCCAATAAGGGAAGCATACACCAGAGGGGAGCTATAGTCCCCACTCAACAGTTGCCTGCATCGAATGTGCGTGCCCAACATGGACAGCCACAACAACGGCAGGGCCATCGACAAGTCAGCACATGATGCTCACTCCTATGGATGGCGGCCAGATAGGTTGTACCCTCATCTTACTTGTGTGCAACATTTATGGCTTTGTTATTCATCTAAGCATGGAAAATAGATTATCACATTTCACTGTATATTCATGCTGATCTCTTACGGGTCTTTTTCAGGAGTTAATGGTGTTCTGTAGTTCAGCTAAGAGACTTGTTCTTTAGGTAATGTTGTTCCATAGTTATCATCCATCAGCCAATGCTATCCCACAGGCTGGTGATTGTAGTATTATACCACTTCCAGTATTACCTATGTTGTTCTTTAATACTTTTGTGTGCCATCTAGTTAATCTCGAGTACAAACGATACATATTTTGTAGCTTTCATCTGTGTTCTCCCTTTAGTTTTTGAGACCTGTTGCTGCTAGTTAACCTCGGTCCTACTATTTATGTCGTCTCCTACAGGCACTCATTACATAAATCTATCTACTAGTTGTCTTCCATGCATGTCAGATATAATTGCACACACTGATTTATCTCACGGAGCAATGTAACGGCCAACAAACTTGACGTCAATGATACCCAATATGATGGAACATGTAAAGGTAGTTCTTCACAAGACTTGCAGAAAGATGATGAATCCTATTCACCCCACAAGGTCCTTGCTCTAACCTGGCCCTTGATATGGGTACAACATGCATACAATGTCCTGGAGTGCATCTACTCTATTGCAATGCCTTGTGCTTATCCTCCTGATCATGCATGTAAATATGACATGCCTTCCTATTTTTCAGTACCTATTCCATTCATGATAACATGTTTTCAAATTCAAGTACTGTCATTCTACTCTATCGCAATGCCATCTGCTTAGTTTGGACATCATGCTTCTGAATATCTTATGCATTGTTATTCATCAGTATGTACTTCATCTGTCTACCATACCATGTTCTTTTTTTACATTGAAGTGATGTTCTAGTGGTCTCTTGCAATGCCATCTTAGTTTCCCAATCATATATACACACATATGTTGCCTTAGTGTTTTTCTTTATGTATTCCACTAGCATACAGTTTTAGATTCAAGTATTGTTTTTTCACTATTGTCATGTCGTATCCCTAGCTCTTACATCATACTCCCTCCGTCCGGATTACATGTCGCAGAAATGGATAAAACTGGATGTATCTAGAACTGAAATACGCCTAGACACATCCATTTATTTCTAGGGAATACATGTCAGTATGTCATGCCTTTCTATTCTTCAGAACCTATTCCATCTCTGTTGTAGCATGTTTTATAATTGAAGCACCATTCTTCTATATAAGGCATGCAAGGGGAAGACGGCTATGTTAGAATCTGAAGGGTTACAAACTAGGTCTTTGCAAAAGATCCAAATGCCAGGAGATAATAAACCAACTCCAGTTTTCATAGATACTCCTCCAGCATAGAGAAACCCAACTCCCACTGATAATAAGCAGATTCCAGTGGCCAAAGAACTAGTCCGCTCCAGTCCAGCAAAAATATGTCAACTCCATTCTAAGAAGTGTGTGCGTATCCTCGCATCATGAAATTGTATAGCATTCTAATCATATTTTCTACATGTTTCTTACCCATCTCTCTTCTAGAAAATAAGCTTAAAGGATAGAAGACTTTCTGTACTGGGATCGTATTCGAGGAAAGTATCTTTTGGGAATTCTCTGTACTCCAATGCTGATGTAAGTACCTGTTATATATCACTATATTTTTACATCAGCATGTATTTTGTTAATCGGTGTGAACCCCACCTTTATCTGATCTAAATTCGGTTGTAGCAAAATGTTAAAGGCGCCAATGTTGATTCTTGTAAGGAAAACTGCCTGGTAGTTTTGCATACTGAGCTGCATGATTGTACTATCTCATATCATGCACATTACTAAATTGTAGTGCTGCTCTGGTTGCCCATTCATTCATTGTGTAAATGTTGCTTTCGTATTACCTTACCTGGCTGATGACAGATGTGCCATATTGTGTTAATTTGGTGCAGGCTGGTGTGGTCTGGTTGCCCAAACGTTCATTGTGTCAATGTTGATTTCCTATTATCTGACCTGGCCAATGATAGCAATGCTAGTGTGTTAATTTGGTGTAGTCTGCTAAAGATAAGAATACAAACTCTGAAAACAGCAAGGAAACCCCATTGTTTTCTTTCCAATAAATCTAGGCTAGGTAGTATGGAAATAACACTTGATTAATCTATTCGGTTCCCCTCCTAATTTATGTTATGATGCAGTGGTCGAGACACTCTCCACTATCAATAATACAAGCCTGCCAAAATCGCCATCTGAATCTGTTCAGTTTCCTCTGTCTCGAATGCAACAAAAAAATGTATGTTGTGAACCAATTAATGGTTGAAGCAATGATGGAAATGGTGGAGGAATCAGAGGTGCACATTCGTGCGCAACAACAACCGATCAATGTTTTTAGAGACAGTGTAGCAAAGCAGCAAAACTTGCCCACATGCTTATGGGCGTCATCCGCGCTGAGGTTGCAGATTGTGACGTTGTAGATCATTAGGTTTTGTTCATTTATTTGCACTGGCATCAATCTTTGATTGCCCAGTGGGTGTAATTTCCTGTAATATATGCTGGATGTGCAACATTTTTCCCTGTATGTCGTACCTTTGCTTGATCGGTTTTGGTCCTGTGCATAATTGCTCGTCGTAATGGGCTCAAATTATCTAATTGGGCCTAAAGACATGTACGAACTTTAGTTTAATGGGCCCATTAAGTTAATGGGCATTACCAAGCCGAAAGTTAATGATCATCCCTCTTACCTCCCAGGTCGTTAAGAGGCTGACATCGTAGCGGGCAACAGGTGGGCCCATTTGATTTCATGGGCCGTCAACAGGCTAATACTAAGTTCGGGCTACATATGGCCCAACTATATTGTGGGCCTTTAGCAGGACGAAAGAGACAGCGGGCTCGTACTGGACCATGAAGAGCATGGGCCGCTAAGAGGCTGAAAGTCAGGTCGTACTGTAAATGGCCCAACTGTGTTGTGGGCTTTTAGCAGGCCGAAAGAGAAACCGGGCTGGTATTGGACCATGAAGAGCATGTGTCGTTAAAAGGCCAAAACTTAGGTCCGACGGCAAATGGCCCAACTCACTTATGGGTCGTCAATAGGCTGAAAGACACACCGGGCCAGAAATTGGCCCAATACTTAAATGGGTCGGTAAAAGTCCGAAAGATGTACATCCTGAAAATTGGCCCATCCCTTGAATGGGTCGTTAACAAACCAAAACCACATCGGGTCGATATTGAGCCCAAGTATATAGCGGGCTGTTAACGGGCTCGCACTGACGATGGGCTACAATGGTGTCAAATCGTTAATGGGCCGTTGACAGGCCGAATTGACACATCTCGTATGGACCGTGGGCTTAAATGGACCTAACACAAGTAGGCCTTATATGGGCCGGCCTTATAATTCTTACTGGGCTGGCCTTTTTCACTGGAATAGGCCACTATTGGGTCGTGCCACGTGTAGATCTATCATAGGCGCCTCCTGTCCAATGAGTGGATGACATCAGTCCCAACGGTGAGCCGACACGTCGTTCCTCTGAACAATGAGAATTTTACACGTGGAAAATCCCCATTGGTCTGGGCTATTAATAGGTTATCTGATCCAAACCGAAACCCGATAGCTTAACGGTGACCTGTTACGGTGGATGCCACGTGTCGGTCACCCTTGACGAAAGCACTTCTATGACGTGCGATTTATCATCATGGAAGTGGACACTTCTGTGATGATAATTTTGGTAATGTCATGGAACACTTCTACGACAGCACATGTATGACTATCTTGGTTATATCATAAAATCATCATGGATGTACATGCATGACAAAAAACGTGACCTACTGTGACAAACACGTATCATCACGGAGGTGTATTTTTTTGTAGTGTCACTAGCTGAGCTATTCTCCTCCATCTTGTAGGCAAAGTACTTGTCAGAGGTATCATACCTCTTGACACGGGCATGAATCAGAAATACCAATTTTTAGCTCTTGGAACATCTCATATGCTCCATGGCATTCAAAACATTTTTGAAGTCCTGGTTCTAAGCCATAAAGCATGGCACCCTAAACTATCAAGTAGTCATCATATCGAGCTTGCAAAATGTTCATAACGTCTGCATATGCTCCTGCAACAAGTTTGTCACCTAGCGGTGCACCAAGGACATAATTCTTTTGTGCAGCAATGAGGATAATCGTCAGATCACGGACCCAGTCCACATCATTGCTACTATCATCTTTCAACTTAGTTTTCTCTAGGAACATATCAAAAAAATATAAGAGCTATATCGCGAGCTATTAATCTACAACATAGATATGCAAAACTATCAAGACTAAGTTCATGATAAATTAAGTTCAATTAATCAAATTACTAATGAACTCCCACTTAAATAATCATCCCTCAAGTTTATCTAAGTGATACATGATCCAAATCAACTAACCCATATCCGATCATCACATGATATGGGGTAGTCATCAATGGTGAACATCTCTATGTTGATCATATCTACTATATGACTCATATTCGACCTTTTGGTCTCCAGTGTTCCAAGACCATGTTTGTACATGCTAGGCTCGTCAAGTTTAACCCAAGTATTTTGCATGTGCAAAACTGTCTTACACCCGTTGTATGTGAACATAGAGTCTATCACACCTGATCATCACATGGTGTCTCAAAACGATGAACTGTAGCAACGGTGCATACTCAGGGAGAACACTTTTATCTTGAAATTAAGTGAAGGGGTCATCTTATAATGCTACCTCCATTCTAAGAAAAATAAGATGCATAAAGGATAAACATCACATGCAATCAAAATACGTGACATGATATGGCCATCATCATCTTGTGCTTTTGATCTCCATCTCCAAAGCATCGTCATGATCTCCATCGTCACCGGCTCGACACCTTGATCTCCATCCTAGCGTCATTGCGTCGAGGTCGTCATGCCAACTATTCCTTCTACAACTATCTCTAACGCATAGTGATAAAGTAAAGCAATTACCTGGCGCTTGCACTTCATATAATAAAGAGACAACCCAAAGGCTCTTGTTAGTTGTCGATATTACAAAACATGATCATCCCATACATCAACATATATCACATCATGTCTTGACCATATCACATCACAACATGCCCTGCAAAAACAAGTTTGACGGCCTCTACTTTGTTGTTGCAAGTTTTATGTGGCTGCTACAGGCTTCTAGCAAGAATCATTCTTACCTACGCATAAAACCACAATGGTGATTCATCAAGTTTTATGTTTTAACCTTCTTCAAGGACCGGATGCAGTCAAATTCGATTCAACTAAAGTAGAAGAAACAGACACCCGCCAGCCACCTTTACGCAAAACTAGTTGCATGTCAGTCGGTGGAACCGGTCTCATGTGCGTGTACATGTAAGGTTGGTCCGAGCCGCTTCATCCCACAATACCGCCGAATCAAAATAAGACGTTGGTGGTAAGAAGTATGACTATCACCTCCCACAGCTCATTGTGTTCTACTCGTGCATATCATCTACGCATTGACCTGGCTCAGATGCCACTGTAGGGAAACGTTGCATGGAAAACAAAACAATTCTACGCACCCACAAGATCTATCCATGGAGATGCATAGCAATGAGGGGGGAGAGTGTCTACGTACCCTCGTAGACAGTAAGTGGAAGCATTTAACAACGCGGTTGATGTAGTCGAACTTGTTCGCGCTCCAACCGATCAAGTACCAAACGTACGGCACATCCGTGTTCTGCACACGTTCAGCTCGGTGACTGAAAGTGCAACTATCCCTAGGTGGTTTTGGCAATTCCTAACAACATATAGCTGATGGCAGCTGGAACTATGTTGGTATTTCCCCGGAGAGGGAGGGATGATGTAGCACAGCGACGGTAGAGTATTTCCCTGAGTTATGAAACCAAGGTATTGAACCAGTAGGAGAACCAAGCAACACAACGTAAACAGCACCTCCACACAAATAACAACACCTCACAACCCGACGTCTTAAAGGGGTTGTCAATCCCTTTCGGGTAACGGCGCCAGAAATTGGCAAGTTGAAGGGATAAAGGTTGTAATAGATTGGATAAATAGATCGCAAATAAAATAAAGTGCAGCAAAGTATTTTTGTATTTTTGGTTCAATAGATCTGAAAATAAAAGCAAGGAAAAAGTGGATCGCAAATGAAAATATATGAGAAATAAGACCCGGGGGCCGTAAGTTTCACTAGTGGCTTCTCTCAAGAAAAATAGAAATGGTGGGTAACAAACTACTGTCGGGCAATTGATAGAACCTCAAATAATTATGACGATATCCAGGCAATGATAGGCATCACGTCCAAGATTAGTAGACCGAGTCCTTCCTGCATCTACTACTATTACTCCACACATCGACCGCTATCCAGCATGCATCTAGTGTATTAAGTTCATGGAAAAACGGAGTAATGCAATAAGAACGATGACATGATTGTAACACCCCGAGATTGATGCGCCAGGTGTCTCCCAGTTATTCGTCGTCATAGCCATGTCATTTGTTTGCCTGTTGCATTTTTCCATGTCATCATCCGCATTGCATCTGCATGTTTCCAAAACTCGCGTCCATCCCGGTCTCCCCGTTCCTTCCGTTGTCCATTCTGAGCCCACACACACTTGCATGCGCCCGCAGCACCTCCGAAATATCATTTTATAAGTGGCCGGAAAATGTTCTCGGAATGGGATAAAAGTTGGTGTGCGGTGTTGTTATGTTGTAGATAGAACGCCTGCCAATTTTTGTCACATTCAGAGTTCGTTTGCTAGCCCAACCGTTAAACTTATAGCGGCATCGTTGCCCATCAAACGTCGGGCGTTTTTGGCCTCCGGAAACCGTGCCGGGCTGCATCTCTCCCCTGTCCTCTTAGCCAAAGCCTCCTACACAGCCCACCTAGCCCATCTACCTACCCCCCTCTGCTCTGGACCATCCGATGGCGATCGAACGGCTCCGAAACGGCCCAAAACTCCCCTCCTCTAGCACCTTTCCCTATATAATCACCTTCCCCTTCCAATTTTGGAACCCTAAACCCCTCCACCTACCTCTAACCTCCTCCTTGGGATCCCTGCAGCCGCCAGCCACCTTCCCCATCGAATTCCGTGACCGGCTATAGCCCCCCCCCCCCCGCCACTTGGCACGACGGCACTCGCCGGAAACCACCTGCGCCGCCGCCCTGCCCAATCCCGCTAGGCCACGCGTCCCTCTTGCCTACCCGTGCCACCGTGGCCCGCCCAGGCCCGATGCAAGCCCGTGAAGCCCATCGGGGCCCGCCCCCAAGCCCATGCGCCGGCCTTCAATCCAAATCGGGAGAGCCCCGATCACTCCTCCCTCACGCCCCTGCCGTTGACCTCCTCTGCCACCCAGGTCATGTCGTCCCTGCCGTCCGCCTCCCCCTCTCGTCATTCTCCTCACCCACGTCTTCCTCTCGCCACGTCGAACTCGTCCTCCCGCAGGTAACCGCCACCGCCGCCATGGGAGTTCGCCGGAGCCGGAGCTCCCTCGGCACCGCCCTCGCCTCATGCCGCTGGATCCGCCAGAAAACGGAGCCGCCGCCTCTGGATCTGTCGTCCTCCGCCACCTCGCATCCGTCCCCGACCTCGTCTCCAGTCGTCCCGTGCCCCTGGACCTCGCCGAAGCTGCGCTAGGCCGCCACCGCCATCCTGCTTCGAGGAGAACGACGGCACCACGCCCCTCGTCGACCGCACACGCCTGGCCCACCTCCCTTTCGCCAGATCCGTCCCAGCCGCTCATCTATTTCGGCCCAGCTCCAAGCCCATCACCACCAAGCCCAAGCCGGCCTCCCCAACCCGCGGCACTGACTAGGCCTTGGCCCATGGTGAGAGCACACCCATGTGCCCCTCTTATGTTTTCCTCCTGTTGGGCCAGCTTGTTTCCACCCGATCGTGTTTTTTTTTGTCCAGCGAATTTTGCTAATAATCCTCAGACAACTGTTGTGCAAAAAAACCTCAATGTTCATGCATATCATATCTCCACAACCATGCATCATATTAAAAAAAATTATATATGTAAAATGCTTAGAATTTTGTCTAGTTCACAATATGCAACTTTCATCCATGTAAAAAATGTTTAAAATGATGTTTGCATATAATTTGCCTATTGCCATGTTAAATGATTTAATTCATATCTAATTAACCGTAGCTCGGATTTAAATAAACTTTATATGTAAATGGGGTAGAAAAATGCCTAGTTTAACTTGGTGCACTCATCTTGCATGTCTAACAACTCTAAAATATGGTTTAGGGCAGAACAGTACCAAATTCATAACATGCATATGGGGATTTTCCGGATTTTTTTGTTGTTGTTCCGGCCTCATTTAAACTTGCCTAAATAGTTAGTTTACTTATGCCTCACCTCTTGTCATGTTAACAAATATTTAATATTGTTGAGTACCTAACCGGGAGTGAACTAAATACTCGAATGTGGTGTTTCATCAACATGGATCTTGTTACATGTTGAGCTCCACTTAACTTGTAGTTTTGTTTGTGCACTTTGCCATGCCATGCATAGTTAAACCGGACATGCATCATCCTTGGTTGTGCATCATTCCATGTTTATGCTTGTGTGTTTACCATGTTGCTTGCTTCTTTCCGGTTTGCTTCTCTCGCTAGCTTCGGTTCCTTTCCGGAGTTGTGAGGATTCGTTCGACTGCGTCCGTTTGTCTTCTTCATGGAGTCGTTCTTCTTCCTTGCGGGATTTCAGGCAAGATGACCATACCCTCGATATCACTTCTATCTTTGCTTGCTAGTTGTTCGCTCTATCGCTATGTCGCGCTACCTACCACTTGTTATATTATGCCTCCCATATTGCCATGTCAAGCCTCTAACCCATCTTCCTAGCAAACCGTTGTTTGGCTATGTTATCGCTTTTGCTCAGCCCCTTTTATAGCATTGTTAGTTGTAGGTGAAGTTGAAGTTTGTTCCATGTTGGAACATGGATATGTTGGGATATCACATTATCTCTTATTTTAATTAATGCATCTATATACTTGGTAAACGGTGGAAGGCTCGGCCTTATGCCTGGTGTTTTTTCCACTCTTCACGCCCTAGTTCCTGTCATACCTGTGTTATGTTCCTTGATTTTGCGTTCCTTACGCGGTTGGGGTTATGGGGCCCCCTTGACAGTTCGCTTTGAATAAAACTCCTCGAGCAAGGCCCAACCTTGGTTTTACATTTGCCTACCAACCTATAACTTTCCCTTGGGTTCTGCAGACCCGAGGGTCATCTTTATTTTATCCCCCTCCCCTCCCCGGGCCAGTGTTCCTCTGAGTGTTGGTCCGAACTGAGTAGACTGTGGGGCCACCTCGGGGAAACTTCAGGGCTGGTTTTACTTGTAGGATGTCTCATCCGGTGTGCCCTGAGAATGAGATATGTGTAGCTCCTATTGGGATTTCTCGGCACATTCGGGCGGTCTTGCTGGTCTTGTTTTACCATTACCGAAATTTCTTGTAACCGGGATTCCGAGACTGATCGGGTCTTCCCGGGAGAAGGAATATCCTTTGTTGACCATGAGAGCTTGTGATGGGCTAAGTTGGGACACCCCTGCAGGGTATAAACTTTCGAGAGCCATGCGCACGATTATGTGGCAGATGGGAATTTGTTAATATCCTGTTGTTGAGAACTTGACACTTGACTTAATTAAAATGAATCAACCACGTGTGTAGCAGTGATGGTCTCTTTTCGGCAGAGTCCAGGAAGTGAACACGTTTTTGGGTTATGTTTGAACGTAAATAGTTTTAGGATCACTTCTTGATCACTTCTAGCTTCACGACCGTTGCGTAGCTTCTCATCTTACTCTTATTTGCGTATGTTAGCCATCATATATGCTTAGCGCTTGCTGCGACTCCACCTCATTACCTTATCCTACCCATAAGCTTAAATAGTCTTGATCTCGTGGGTGTGAGATTGCTGAGTCCTCGTGACTCATGGATATTTCCAAACAATTGCAGGTGCCGATGATACTAGTGCATGTGATGCTACCAAACTCAAGTGGGAGTTCGACGAGTATCTTGGTCGTTATTTTGTGCCTTTTCCGGATGATCAGTAGTGGTGCCCAGTTGGGACGATCGGGGATCTAGCATTTGGGGTTGTCTTCTTTTATTTTGGTTCCGTAGTCGGACCTTGATTGTACTTTGGATGATGTATTGTTTAACTTGTTATTTGTGTGAAGTTGCGATTGTAATCCAACTCTTTATCCCTTTCTTATTCAGTACATGGGATTGTGTGAAGATTACCCCTCTTACGAAAAAACCACCATGCGGTTATGCGTCTAAGTTGTGCCTCGACACGTGGGAGATATAGCCGCATCGTGGGCGTTACAAGTTGGTATCAGATCCATCCCCGACTTAGGAGCCCCCTGCTTGATCGAATCGCTGACGTTGTTGAGTCTAGAACAAAATGTTTTGAGTCTTAGGATTATATATATCGGAGAGTAGGATTATTTTTACTCCTTAGTCCCTTCGTCGCTCTGGTGAGGCCTCCTGACATAGATGTTTTGACTTTCCTCTCCTCAAATTTCACGAAAAAAAATTAGGATCACGCAGGTATCTTGGGATCGTTCTGATATTCTTATGACAAGAACATTGATCTTGGTGCCTCCTAACATTTAGGGATTGTGGCAGTGTTCCGGGGAGTTGAGCTCCGAGGTGTTATCATCATATTTTTATCGTTGTAGTTCTGGAATACCTGAGTTTGCCGACATCGAAAATCTCTTTTATGCAGTTGTTGGTGAGATAACCTCAACACCACCCAGTACCGGGCGGGAGTTTGGGAGTATTGCCATAACTTGTATAACGGATGCTTTTCGAAGGTTGAGGTACATGATTTCCGAAGGTTTCGTGGTTATGTGTTGAAGGATGGATGTAGTTGGAGCATAGGGCTTGTTAGTTGTGTGATATATATTGTGCCTCCCTGTATCACCAACACCAGATTGCATAACCAGAAAGTTTTGGGAGTTTATAGGTGGGAATTCAAGTATCTCGTAGGATATCTTTCCAACAGACACATGATACGATATGGGGTCTATCATATGTTTGTTCCGGTTTATTTTGTAGGCCAATCCTTTGTTTTGTTTTTGAGTTGTGGTATTCGAGTTGCTTCAATGTCAAGTGTTGATTCCATACCTTCTATAAGCAGTGTTCTCATATTCATATGTGAATACTAATCCTTCTTGATCATCAAGATTGTCATGTCAATTCTTCCCGACCGGTGTGATTCTCTTCAAGATGATCCTATCATTTTCCCACTTGCAAGATCCAATCTCAGTTTTCTCAACGGTGTTCGTTTCATCTGTCCAAAGCTGCCTTTGTTTTCCCACCCTCCCGCCCTTTTCTTCAAGGACTCGAAGTTCTTAATCAAGTATCGTTTTTATTGATGGGAAGTCTCTCCATTCTTTTCCGTCAATATTCTTATCTGGTGATTCTCAGGAAAATACTAAGGAAGCTACAAGTTCATCATTCTTTGTTCTCTTTCTTCTTTGGTGGTCTAAACTCAAGTTTCGTTGTTGGTCATATATCTTCCTTTTGGTTTACATGCTTTCCATGTTGGAATTTCTTAACCAAGCATCTCTTATTTATTCACGTCTCTCTATTCATATCCGGAGTGCTGAAGATATCTCAGAATATTCATGTTTCCATTCTTAATTCGTTCAAGCTATTTGGAGATTATTATCTCATTCAAGTCATTTAATTCAACCGGTGCAATCTCTCTTCAAAATCATTTCAACGGTGTTTCTCTTGAGTGGGCCTTAACCCATAGGTCTTTTCCCGGGATCTTACCTGACTCTTCTAATTTTCCAGGAGCTATTCCCAAATTATTTTTGAAGTTTGACGTAAGAATGAATTGTCATTAGTCAAATGCCTTCTCCAAGATCATTTCATCATTGGTTCAGTCTTCCTATTCTTCATTCCAGAGTGCCTCAACAATTCATTGCGGTGTTTCTCGTCGTCATTCTTGAATTTTGAAGACCGAAGAGGAATTT
This sequence comes from Triticum aestivum, assembly GCF_018294505.1. Classification (NCBI taxonomy): domain Eukaryota; kingdom Viridiplantae; phylum Streptophyta; class Magnoliopsida; order Poales; family Poaceae; genus Triticum; species Triticum aestivum. Next base: position 530,986,632 of record NC_057800.1, read on the forward strand.
ATCCTAAATCTTGGTCCGTTCTCTTGAAGATTCATGGTTCTAGCTTCATGCCATCCTCATAATTGTTCATCCCCATAATCTTGCTCGTGAGAAATTCTCATAATTTTGATCGTGAGAAATTCTTTTCACCCATCCAGAGCAATTCAGGAGTCTTTTCAGTTTGATTCTATGGAGCCCGTCATCTCAGAATTATTCATTCCAGCTTTCAGCTCTCGTTCTCCAAATCATACCGGTGCATCATTCAAATATTCTCTAATCAGTTCATGATCTCTTTGTTCTCTTGTATCTAAATTCCCTCAAGTATCTTTATTCGTTTTCTAATTCTTCCTGGTGATTCATTCTCTCTCTTAGTTCATTTTCAATTCTTACGGTGGTTTGTTCAAGATTCTTCTTCCTTCATTTTCATATCAATTCATTTGTTGTTTCCAAATCCCACCGGTGGTTCCATCAATAGCTTCTCAAGGTTGCGCTATATCTCTCTTAATCCTTTCTACAAGAATAAGTAGTATGCCAAATCCGTTGCTTGTCATCAATATAAATTGGTGAAGGATACGCACAACGTAATTCTTATTATTGTTTCATCCAAGTGTTCTAACTTCTTTCCAAAGTTGTTCATCATGTCACATTCTCGGTTCGAGATGCTTCATCTTTTCTTTTCTGGAGTTCCAAGTTTTCCGCATTATCTCGTCGTGAAGCTCCATCTAAATCATCGCAAGACTTCACCTTTTGTTTTCAACTTCTCTTTATTTCTAGCTTTCTTTTATTACCGGAGTTCTCATGAAGGCTAATCACGGTGGTTCATCAAAGATTTCATTCATTCTCGAAGTCTTCATCAAGATTTTGTTCGAGAAGCTCAAGCATTCTTCATGTTGCGTTTCGAAGTGCAATTCCTTCTACCTTATCTTTAGAGGTGGTGTTATGTCATTCTTGATATTTTCCCTCCGTGTTTCATGATTCACATGTTGTCAAGAATGAGGTATTTTAAATCCATCAATCTCTTCGCTCGAGTTATCTTGGTAAAGATTTCACTTAAATCCTTCCCTAAGTATTGTGCTAATTGTGGTGCTTATCAATGATCCAAGTTATCTCTTTATCACCTCGGTGGAAGAAGCTTTCTCTCTTTCATGGCTCTCAATTCTAATCATTTGTTTTCCACTGGTGGCAGAAGCTCACTTCAATTTATTGAGATGTTTTCATAAGCCCATTTGAAGCATATAATTTCATTGTTGATTTTTTCCACAACTCCGTTCAACTCTCCTTTGTGTGGATGCTTTTCAAATTCAAGTGTGGTAGAAATTGTCAGTTGTTTCTCCCTTCTTTCTTACAACAATCTAGCTTCTATTCTTTCCTTCCAGAGGCATTGTGATGTTATTATCTTCGACCTTCATCCCATTTTTGTCAAAGATGATGTTCTTTCCTTTGCTTATCCATTCAACCGGAGTGTCGTGTCCTCCATTCAAATTCTCTCATCTTATCAAGTTTTGCCTCCCTTCTCAACCGGAATGCTGTCTGAAATCTTTCTTACCCCTTGTGTCGTTCTTTCAATAGTTCTGGAGGCAGTGTGGTGTTGATTTCATCATATCCTCTCATCTTGTCAAGTTCATATTCTATGCCTTCCATTTCCAACCGGAGTGTTGTCGTAATTGATCTTTATCGTTCCTTGTACATCTTGTTTCAACCGGAGTGCTTGCATGTACTTCTTGTCCATTGTTCTCGTCATTCATAGCTTTGCAAACTCCAAGGTTCACATGGTGTTCCTTGTTTCTCTTTTCTACTGGTGTGCTTTCATATTCTTTTTGGTCCAATAAGCTCTTGTTTCATGTCCTTCAACCTAAAAGGTTCTCGCAATGTTCCTTGTTCATCTTTTATAATGGTGTGTTTTCAACTTCTTGCATCTTTGTTGTATTCCTTCTTTAAATTTGTTTAACCTCTCAAGGTTCGTTGGTTTCACTCTTTTGTCAAAGAAGCAACTTTGTTTTACCTCTTGCTCTTCCGCTTCTCTCTGGTGCCATCCTTAGATCTCGGGACGAGATCTTCTGTTAGTGGGGGAGAGTTGTAACGCCCCGAGACTGATGCGCCAGGTGTCTCCCAGTTATTCGCCGTCATAGCCATGTCATTTGTTTGCGTGTTGCATTTTACCATGTCATCAACCGCATTGCATCTGCATGTTTTCAAAACTCGCATCCGTCCCGGTCTCCCCATTCCTTCTGTTGTCCGTTCTGAGCCCAGACACACTTGCACGCGCCCGCGGCACCTCCGAAATATTATTTTATAAGTGGCCAGAAAATATTCTCGGAATGGGATGAAAGTTGGCGTGCGGTGTTGTTATGTTGTAGGTAGACCGCCTATCAATTTTTGTGACATTCGGAGTCTGTTTGCTAGCCCAATCGTTAAACTTATAGCGGAATTGTTGCCCGTCAAACGTCGGACATTTTCGGTCTCCGAAAACCATGTCGGGCTGCATCTCTCCCCTCTCCTCTCAGCCAAACCCTCCTACACAGCCCACCTAGCCCATCTACCCCCCCCCCTCTACTCCGGACCGTTCGCTGGCGATCAAACGGCTCCGAAACGGCCTCAAACTCCCCTCCTCTAGCCCCTTTCCCTATATAATCACCTTCCCCTTCCAATTTTGGAAACCTAACCCCTCCACCTACCTCTAACCTCCTCCTCGGGATCCCCGCAGCCGCCAGCCAACTTCCCCATCGAATTTCGTGTCCGGCCATAGCCCCCCCCCCCCCGCCACTTGGCGTGCCGCCACTCGCCGGAAACCACCTGCGCCGAGGCCATGTGTCCCTCCTGCCTACCCACGCCGCTGTGGCCCGCCCAGGCCCAGGGCAAGCCCGCGGAGCCCATTAGGGCCCGCCCCCGAGCCTGCACACCGCCGCCTCTGATCCATATCGGGAGAGCCCCGATCTCTCCTCCCTCATGCCCCCGCCGTCCGCCGCCTGCGACCAAGCCCGCCGGAGCACGCCCGCCATCGACATCCTCCGCGACCTAGGTCGTGTCGTCCCTGTTGTCCGCCTCCTCCTCTCTTCCTCCTCCTCACCCACGTCTTCCTCTCACTCCTCCGAACCCGTCTTCCTACAGGTAACCACCACCGCCGCCATGGGTGTTCGCTGGAGCCGGAGCTCCCTCGGCGCCGCCCTCGCCTCCTGCCACTGGATCCGCCCGGAAACGGAGCCGCCGCCTCCGGATCCGTCGTCCTCCGCCGCCCCGCGTCCATCCCCGACCTCATCTCTGGTCGTCCCGCGCCCCTGGACCTCGCCCGAGCTGCGCTAGGTCGCCGCTGCTGTCCTGCTTCGAGGAGAACGATGGCACCACGCCCCTCGTTGACGGCACGTGCCTGGCCCGCCTTTGTTTCGGCCCAGATTTGGCCCAGCCGCTCCTCTGTTTCGGCCCAGCTCCAAAACCATCACCACCAAGCCCAAGCCAACCTCCCCAACCGGCAACACCGACTGGGCCTTGGCCCATGGTGAGAGCACACCCCTGCGCCCCTCCTCTGATTTCCTCCTGTTGGGCCAGCTTGTTTCCGCCCGATCGTGTTTTTTTCACTCCAGTGAATTTTGCTAATGATCCTAAGACAGCAGTTTTGCAGAAAACCCCTCCATGTTCATGCATATCATATCTCCACGACCGTGCATCATATTAAAATATTTTATATATGTAAAATGCTTAGAATTTTGTCTAGTTTCACAATATGCAACTTTCATACATGTCAAAAATGTTTAAAATGATGTTTGCGTATAATTTTCTTATTGCCATGTTAAAATGATTTAATTCATATCTAATTAACCGTAGCTCAGATTTAAATAAACTTACATGTAAATGGGGTAGAAAACTGCCTAGTTTAACTTTGTGCACTCGTCTTGCATGTTTCACAACTCTAAAATATGGTTTAGGGCAGAACAGTACCAAATTCATAATATGCATATGGGTATTTTCAGGATTTGTTGTTTGTAGTTCCGGCCTCATTTAAACTTGCCTAAATAGTTAGTTTACTTATGCCTCACCTCTTGTCATGTTAACAAACATTTAATATTGTTGAGTACCTAACCGGGAGTGAACTAAATACTCGAATGTGGTGTTTCGTCAACATGCATCTTGTTACATGTTGAGCTCCACTTAACTTGTAGTTTTGTTTGTGATCTTTGCCATGCCATGCATATTTAAACCGGACATGCATCATCCTTGGTTGTGCATCATGCCATGTTTATGCTTGTGTGTTTACCACGCTGCTTGCTTTTTTCCGGTTTGCTTCTCTCACTAGCTTCGGTTCTGTTCCAAAGTTGTGAGGATTCATTCGACTACGTTTGTTTGTCTTCTTCATGGACTCGTTCTTCTTCCTTGCAGGATTTCAGGCAAGATGACCATACCCTCGATATCACTTCTATCTTTGCTTTCTAGTTGTTCGTTCTTTCGCTATGTTGCACTACCTACCACTTGTTATATTATGCCTCCCATATTGCCATGTCAAGCCTCTAACCCATCTTGCGAGGCCCCTTTTGTAGTGTTGTTAGTTGCAGGTGAAGTTGAGGTTTGTTCCGTGTTGGAACATGGATATGTTAGGATATCACATTATTTCTTATTTTAATTAATGCATCTATATACTTGACTTGATTTTCCCCGGCAACGACGCCATAAATTCTCCTTGATGGCAGCTGGAACTACGTCGGTATTTCCTCGGAGAGGGAGGGATGATGTAGCACATCGACGGCAGAGTATTTCCCTCAGTTATGAAACCAAGTTATCCAACCAGTAGGAGAACCAAGCAACACAATGTAAACAACACATGCACACAAATAACAACACCTCGCAACCCGGCGTGTTAAAGGGGTTGTCAATCCCTTTCGGGTAACGGCGCCAGAAATTGGCAAGTTGAAGGGAGAAAGGTGGTAATAGATTGGATAAATAGATTGCAAATAAAATAAAGTGCAGCAAAGTATTTTTTTTATTTTTGGTTTAATAGATCTGAAAATTAAAACAAGGAAAAAGTGGATCGCAAAGGCAAATGTATGACAAATAAGACCCGGGGGCCGTATGTTTCACTAGTGTCTTCTCTCAAGAAAAATTGCAAACGGTGGGTAACAAATTACTGTTGGGCAATTGATAGAACCTCAAATAATTATGACGATATCCAGGCAATGATCATTACATAGGCATCACGTCCAAGATTAGTAGACCGACTCCTGCCTATATCTACTACTATTACTCCACACATCAACCGATATCCAGCATGCATCTAGTGTATTAAGTTCATGGAAAAACAGAGTAATGCAATAAGAACGATGACATGATGTAGACAAGATCCGTTTATCTATATGGCGGTAGATATGGATCTCGTATTTTTATCCTTAGTAGCAACGATACATACGTGTCGGTTCCCTTTCTGTCACTGGGATCAAGCACCGTAAGATCGAACCCACTACCGGGCACCTCTTCCCATTGCAAGATAAATAGATCGAGTTGGCTAGACAAAACCCAAATATCGGAGAAGAAATACGAGGCTATGAGAGATGACGCATAAAAGAGATCAAACAAACTAAAATACTTTCACGGATATAAAAATATAGATCTGATCTTAAACTCGAAGTTCATCGATACCAACAAACACACCGCAAAAGTGTTACATCATATAGTTCTCCAAGAGACCATTGTATTGAGGATCAAGAGAGAGAGAGATGAAGCCATCTAGCTACTAACTACGGACCCGAAGGTCTACAAAGAACTATTCACACATCATCGGAGAGGCACCAATGGAAGTGGTGAACCCCTCCTTGATGGTGTTTAGATTGGATCTGGTGATTCTGGACTCTGCGGTGACTGGATGAACATTTCGTCGAATCCCCTAGGGTTTTGGGAATATTTGGGTATTTATAGAGCAAAGAGGTGGTCCGGCGGCACCCGAGGTGGGCACAACCCACCGGGGCGAGCCAGGGCCTCCTGGCATGCCCTGGTGGGTTGTGCCCCCTTCGGGGCACCCCCAAGTGCAACCAGGGCCCATCTGCTTCCTTTTGGCCCATAAAAAATCATCGTAAAGTTTCGTTCCATTTGGACTCCATTTGATATTGATTTCCTCCGATGTAAAAAACATGGAAAAAACAGGAACTGGCATTGGGCACTATGTCAATAGTTTAGTACCAAAAATTATATAAAATGACTATAAAAACATCCAAGATTGATAATAAAACAGCATGGAACAATAAAAATTATAGATACTTTGGAGACGTATCAATAGCTCATTGAACTAATGCTCTTTCAAGATGATCATTTCAGAAAGTTCAATGATTGGCATGGCATGGACTAGGAATGTGGACCCCTCAAAATGCTAAGGACACACGTTAGCTCAAGCTCAAGACTCTACATTTTCATTTTAGTGATCCAAGATCACACTGAGTCCATAGGAAAAGCCAATACTATTAAAAGGGGATGAGGTGTTGCTTAATGACTTGCTTGCTCAAAATTCTTAGTGATATGCTCCAAAAGCCCTCAACCGCTTTCTCATTTCCACATATGTCCCAAACCAAAAGTCAAACTCGGCCCCACCAATTTGATTTATCCGGCGCCATCGAGTTCATTTGACATAGCCACTGCCAGAAACCCTAATCAGTTTGGTCTCACCAATAGGGATCTCGGTCTCAATAAGATGGGATTGCAAACTCTATGTTTCCCTTCATAACATTTCGGTCTAACCGAGATGAGCGATTGGTCCCACCGAGTTCGCAATGTAAACTCTCTGTTTCCCTTTCATAACATTTCGGTCTCACCGAAATGAGCGATTCAGTCCCACCGAGTTTGCCTGACCAACTCTCTGTTTGCCTATTACAGAAATTGGTCTTACTGAGTTTATGTGATCGGTCTCACCAATATTACGTTATGCCCTAACCCTAATCAAATCGGTCCCACTGAGTTGACATGTCGGTCCCACCAAAAATCCTAACGTTCACATTTTGAATTGAATCGGTCTGACCGAGTTTCATGATTTGGTCCCATCGAGTTTGGTAAATTGTGTGTAACGGTTAGATTTTATATGGAGGCTATAAATACCCCTACACCCACTCTTCTTTCGTAGAGAGAGCCATCAGAACGTGCCTACACTTCCAACATTCATTTTCTCAGAGAGAACCACCTACTCATGTGTTGAGACCAAGATGTTCCATTCCAACCACAAGAATCTTGATCTCTGGCCTTCCCCAAGTTGCTTTCCACTCAAATCATCTTTCCACCAAATCCAAATCTGTGAGAGAGAGTTGAGTGCTGGGGAGACTATCATTTGAATCTCAAGAGCAAGGAGTTCATCATCAACACACCATCTATAACCTTTTGGAGAGTGGTGTCTCCTAGATTGGTTAGGTGTCACTTGGGAGCCTCTGCCAAGATTGTGGAGTTGAACCAAGGAGTTTGTAAGGGCAAGGAGATCGCCTACTTCGTGAAGATCTACCCAAGTGAGGCAAGTCCTTCGTTGGCGATGGCCACGGTGGGATAGACAAGGTTGTGTCTTCGTGGAACCTTCATGGGTGGAGCCTCCATGGACTCACGCAACCGTTACCGTTCGTGGGTTGAAGTCTCCATCAACATGGATGTATAATAGTACCACCTATCGGAACCACGTGAAAAATTGCCGTGCCTACATTGCATTTGATCCCTGTAAACTCCTCCCTTTACATTCATGTGCAATTATTTACATTTCTCTACTATACTCTTAGATTTTGATGTGAAGGTTGATTGCTTGACTTGTTCTAAGTTGCTAAAATCTGCCAAGACTTAAAATTGGGAAAAGGCTAGATTTTTATTTGGTCAAGTAGTCTAATCACCCACCCCCCTCTAGACATACTTTCGATCCTACAAGTGGTATCAGAGCTTTGGTCTCTATTTTCCTTGATTTCCATAGCTTTTGGTGATCATAGCCTTGGTTTCACAACCTAGGAGAGTATGGCGTCTAGCAAGGGAAATTACCGCCATAGAGGTCCTTACTTTGCTAGTACTAATTTTGCTAGTTGGAAGCATAAGATGAAAATGCATATTCTTGGACATAACCCCACTGTTTGGGCTATTGGGTGTATTGGCTTGCAAGGTGAATTCTTTGATGGGAGAGAACAGAACCATGAAGCTACCGTGGAAGAGTTGAAGATGCTACAATATAATGCTCAAGCTTGTGATATCCTCTTCAACGGATTGTGCCCTTGAGAATTCAACAAAATCAGCTGTATTGAGAATGCAAAGGAAATTTGGATACTTTGATTGATATGCATGAGGGTACCGACTCCATCAAGGAATCCAAATTGGATGTGCTTCAAAGTCAACTTGACAAGTTCAAAATGAAGGATGGTGAAGGTGTCGCTGAAATGTACTCTAGGCTTGCTCTCACCACAAATGAGATTGTCGGCTTAGGAAGTGAAGAGATGATCGATAGATTCATCATCAAGAAGATCCTAAGACCTTGGATGGAAAATATGATACCATGTGCACATTGATCCTAATGATGCCCAATTACAAAAATCTCAAGCTAATGGAAGTCATTGGAAGAATTTTTGCTCATGAGATGTCACTCGGGGATAAGGAAGAGCTTCACAACAAGTCAATTGGTGCTTACAAAGCCTCATGTGACGCTCCTACATCATCAAGTGAGAAACAAACCTTCAATGAGGAGTTGATCCTAATGGTGAAGAATTTCAACAAGTTCTACAAGAGTAGAAGCAAAGAAAGAAGTTCCAAGTCAAGGTCCTACAATGACAAAAGATCTTCGAGTCGTGAGCGTAATTGTTACAATTTTGGAAGACCCAGACACTACTCAAATGAGTGTACAGCCCCCTACAAAAGAAGAGAAGAATCACCTCCAAGAGAGAGGAGTAGAGATGATCATTATGAACGAAGAACATCTCAGAGAAGCAAGGATTTGGAAAGGAAGGACAAGTCAACAAGGAGCTACACAAAACGAAGACATCAAACTCATTTTGGTGAATGGGTATCCGATTCCGACTCTGACAATCACTCCGAGAGAAGTTATCACTCCAACTCCGAATATACTCAAGATGAAGGTGTTGGTGGTCTAGCACTTGTGATACGGAGCATCCTATGGACATCACCATGTCAAGAGTCTGTTTGGCAAGTGACACGTGCGACATCTACTTCACATACATAAAGGTGAATCATCTCCTTTACACGTGCTCACTTGACCCCTTCGAGGATGGTATACTACTTGACACCCTCTCGTGTGCATGCATAGGTATTGTCGGAACACTACAGACGAGGAGGAGGAGTGCAAGCGCCAAGGAACAACTACACCATGCTCGAGGGAAGCATGGAAGCGACGACGGAAGAAGACGGAGACAGCTTCCAGGACCCGGACATCCGGCCCTGGCCCGGACATCCGGCCCCTGGACGTGTCACCAGCAGCAAGGAGCCAGAGGCCAAGTCTACAGGGCCCGGACATCCGGCGACCAGCCCGGACATCCGGCGCGTCCCGAGCCCCCGGACATCTGGCCTCCAGCCCGGAAATCCAGACCCCGCCATTCCAAAGAGCAACAAGGTTGGACCCTGCCAGCCCGGACATCCGGCCCCAGCGCCCGGACATCCGTCCCCCCTGCCTGCGTGCAGCACATCTGGGTCGTGGCCCATGTACCCCTTCGCCCCTTAGACTATATATACTCCCCCTCCACCTACATTTTAGGGTTAACGTTGTGTTAGCTCATTTGTGAGATAGAGCTTCACGCATCCATATCAGATCTACTCCACAAGAGAGACCGCGACCCCTCTACGGAGAAGATCCACCTTGGATTCAAGACCCCTCACGGGAAGATCCCCTTGTGGATTCAAGACCTCCTCACAGAGAAGAACCGGTTAACTCTTGTATCGTCCGTTGTTGACTTTGGATCTTGTATCTCTCTTTGTGTTTCGAGGATCTAGCACATGTGTGATCATACTTGTTGGTTTGAGTATTCTCTTGTGTTCCCCTCGTGATTTTCCCCCCATTTCCATCCTCGTGTTCTTCGCGTCCTTCGTGGGATCCACTCATTTCGTGAAAGATCGGGCCACTAGGGTTCTACCCTACATCATCTTGGTATCATAGCCATCTTGTGTCATGATATCATCTTGGTATCATGAGCCACGTTGATCATGATTTCGGAGCCTCCCTGTTGTGTTTTCTAGCCTAATTTTGTTGTGTTCTTCCCCAATTTCAAAAATCCCCACCAAAAATAGCCCCAATTTTTTTTGTGATTTGTTGGTTTAATGAGGTTTTGTTGATTTTGATCCATGGATTTGCTTGGTTTCGAGTGGACCTAGCATATCCCCAAGTGTCCCCACTTTCCATCCACGAAATCCCATCAATTTTGACCCTAAAATCATCTATTTCTGCCTCCAAATCGAGTTTCGAAGTCCAAATCCCGATCTGGAATCGTCGGGCCGGACATCCGGGCCTCAGGCCGGACATCCGGGCCACCTGGCCGGACATCTGGGCCCCAAGCCGGACATCCGGCTCCTGGAGCGCAATTCACGCGTGGTTCTGGACATCAGGTCCCGGATTTCCGGCCCTGAGCCCGGATGTCTGGCCCCTGTACATTTCAGCTTTCCCGTTTCACCATTTTGTCCATAACTAATTCATCTGCAGTCCGATTTTCGTGTTCTTTAGCTCGTTGAAAAGCTCTTGACATCCCCCTTCCCACAAAAATGCCACCAACATATTTTGACTCCATCAAATTTTTGGAACTTTGGTATCTTTGCCTAGGGCTTCCACCACATCCTCCGCTACTCCACCACCGACTTCTGCAACCTAACCATTTTTGTTCCTTATAGCATTTGAGGTTGTTTGAGTTGTGATTCGAGTCTCCTAAGGTGTTTAGGCTACTTAGGGACGGTTGCTTCTTCATCAACCACCACCATAACTTCCGCATAGGCTTGACCACTATACACTTCCGCCACCCCAACTTAACCCGATTTTGTTCATGTTGTGAGTCGTGTCTCCTAAGGTGTTTCGGCTACTTAGGGACCGTGCTTCCAACTCCGACCCCGTGTATAATCCACCACCTTACCCTCCACTTCCGCATTGCCTACTCGTATAACCCATCATTGCACTTCCACAAAACCATCACCGCATTCTCGCTACCACCATTTGACATTTGAGATTTTGAGTTCGTGGTTTTTCCGTTTCCTAAGGTGTTTCGGCTACTTAGGGACGAGTCACCAACATCTTGGTATCTCCATCAAGATCACCGCCACTCATCATTGCCAAGGACGGTAACCTCCATATCATCTCGATATCATGGAATCCCTCCATTGTATATTCCCATGACATTGCATTGTTAACCCCTAGCCCATTTTGCGTTACTTTCCTATTGAGACTAGCCATTTGAGTATTGCCGACAACGTTACTTGTGCACATTAGTGATCTACACCATACATTGCATACATACCATATCATATCGGTATCATATCATCCCTTGTGCCTCAAGTTTGTTCTCGCATATACACAATAGCTATCTTGGTTTGTGCATTTCGCAAAGTGGCCATACAAAAAAGAATAAGCTTTTAAGCAAAGAAAAAGAGTGAACAAAGAGCTTGTAAGCAAGTGCCATAGCATCATACCACATTGCATAAGATTGTCATATCTGATCATCTTGGATCATACCACCGGAACATCATATACATAGCATACTTGGGATAGAAGTCGTTGCATTTTTGTCTCCTATAGGTTGTGCACAAGTGCCGTATCCGCCTATTGAGCAATCGTGCTAGCGTCTCTCTAGAGTTGTGCAACAAGAGCATTTTTCGTGGATTCCACATTTTGAGCTCATTCCTTGGTTGCATGACCCCATTTATCTATCCATGTGTGTGTTTCCGTGTGCCACATATTGCTATTGGTCTACTTGTTACACTTGCGAATTTGTGAATCTCTTTCAACATTATTGACTCTTGCTAACATTTCGCATCAAATTTTTGTGCCACTATCCTCACCGAGCTCCACCATAAGCCTTAATTGTGTAGTTGTGAGAAATCGACAAGAATTGGTACCAATTATGCTATTTCCTTGTCCACATTGGAGTGATCATTGATCCACATTCAACTTTGGTCAAGGTACATTTGGTATTCGTTCTTCTCTTTCTACCACTCACATTTTTCTCTTGGAGTGATGGATAGGCGAGGTGAGGGAGTCCTGGATTAGGGGGTCTCCGGACAGCCGGACTATATCCTTTGGCCGGACTGTTGGACTATGAAGATACAAGATTGAAGACTTTGTCTCGTGTCCGGATAGGACTCTACTTGGCGTGGAAGGCAAGCTAGGCAATACGGATATGTATATCTCCTCCTTTGTAACCGACCTTGTGTAACCCTAGCCCTTTCCGGTGTCTATATAAACCGAAGGGTTTTAGTCCGTAGGACAACATACAATCATACCATAGGCTAGCTTCTAGGGTTTAGCCTCTTCGATCTCGTGGTAGATCTACTCTTGTACTACCCATATCATTAATATTAATCAAGCAGGACGTAGGGTTTTACCTCCATCAAGAGGGCCCGAACCGGGGTAAAACATCGTGTCCCCTACCTCTTGTTACCATCCGCCTTGGACGCATAGTTCGGGACCCCCTACCCGAGATCCGCCGGTTTTGACACCGACATTTGTGCTTTCATTGAGAGTTCCTCCGTGTCGTCGCCGTTAGGCTTGATGGCTCCTACGATCATCGATGGCGATGCAGTCCAGGGTGAGACTTTTCTCCCTAGACAGATTTTTGTATTCGGCGGCTTTGCATTGCGGGCCAATTCGCTTGTCCATCTGGAGCAGATCGAAAGTTACGCCCCTGGCCACCAGGTCAGGTTTGGAAGCTTAAACTACACGGCCGATATCTGCGGAGACTTGATCTTCGACGGATTCGAGCCCCTGCCTTGTGTGTCACACGGTCACGATGAGTACGATTTAGCTCTACCATCGGACAGTGTTCAGGAGGTCGCACCAGCAGCCGCTCCGACCCTCAATTCGGAGCTAGTTGCGCCATCCATGGACGGGTGGATGGACCCCGCCACGGAGGCCTTATCCTTAGCGGCGATCGAGCCGAACATCGACCTTACCCCGCACGAGAGCCGTGTTGTCAAACTGCCGGATCCTTCTCCGGCCACGGACTCCGAACCACCTGCGCCCGTTCCTAGCGAATCCAATTGGGCGCCGATCATGGAGTTTACCTCCATGGATATTTTTCAGCACTCACCCTTTGGCGACATACTGAACTCATTAAGGTCTCTCTACTTGTCAGGAGGATCCTGGCCGAACTATGACCGGCAGGATTGGGATGCGGACGACGAAGAAATTCGACGCCCACCCACCACCCACTTAGTAGCCATTGTCGACGACTTAACTGACATGCTCGACTTCGACTCCGAAGACATCGACGGTATGGACGATGATGCGGGAGACGAAGAGGAACCACTACCCACAGGGCACTGGACAGCCACCTCATCATACGATATATATGTTGGGGAACGTAGTAATTTCAAAAAATTTCCTACGCACACGCAAGATCATGGTGATGATATAGCAACGAGGGGAGAGTGTTGTCTTCGTACCCTTGTAGACCGAAGCGGAAGCGTTGACGCAACGTAGAGGAAGTAGTCGTACGTCCTCCGGTTCAACCGATCCAAGTACCGTTACTCCGGCACCTCCAAGTTCTTGACACGCGTACAGCTCGATGACGCACCCTCGATCTCCGATCCAGCAGAGGCGCCGAGGGGGAATTCCGTCAGCACGACGGCGTGGTGACGATCTTGATGTTCTCCTGTTGCAGGGCTTCGCCTAAGCACCGCTACAATATGACCGAGGTGTAATATCGTGGAGGGGGGCACCGCACACGGCTAAGGAACGATCAATGATCAACTTGTGTGTTCTAGGGTGCCCCCCTACCCCCGTATATAAAGGAGGGAGGGAGGAGGTGGCCGGCCCTAGGGGGGGCGCTCCATGAGGAGGGGGAAACCTACTCCAAGTAGGTTTCCCTCTCTTTTCCTTATCTTATTTGGATGGGGAAGGAAAGAGTACTAGTATTAGGAAGTAGTACTAGTAGTAGTAATAGGAAGAGGGGGAAGGAGAAAGGAAAGGGGGGGCCGGCCCCCCTCCCCAATTCGGATTGGGCTTGGGGGGGCGCGCCCCCCTCCCTTGCTCCTTCTCTCTTCCTCCTACATGGGCCCAATAAGGCCCATATACCTCCCGGGGGGTTCCGGTAACCTCCCGGGGCTCCAAACTTCTCCGGAACCTTTCCGGTGTCCAAATATATCCGTCCAATATATCAATCTTTATGTCTCGACCATTTCGAGACTCCTCGTCATGTCCGTAATCATATCCGGGACTCCGAACAACCTTCGGTACATCAAAATACATAAACTCATAATATAACTGTCATCGAAACCTTAAGCGTGCGGACCCTACGGTTCGAGAACGATGTAGACATGACTGAGACACATCTCTGGTCAATAACCAATAGCGGGACCTGGATGCCCATATTGGTTCCCACATATTCTACGAAGATCTTTATCGGTCAAACCGCATAACAACATACGTTGTTCCCTTTGTCATCGGTATGTTACTTGTCCGAGATTCGATCGTCGGTATCCAATACCTAGTTCAATCTCGTTATCGACAAGTCTCTTTACTCGTTCTGTAATACTTCATCTTATAACTAACTCATTAGTTACATGCTTGCAAGGCTTAGGTGATGAGTATTGCCGAGAGGGCCCAGAGATACCTCTCCGACAATCGGAGTGACAAAACCTAATCTCGAATTATGCTAACTCAACATGTACCTTCGGAGACACCTGTAGTACTCCTTTATAATCACCCAGTTACGTTGTGACGTTTGGTAGTACCCAAAGTGTTCCTCCGGTAAACGGGAGTTACACAATTCTCATAGTTACAGGAACATGTATAAGTCATGAAGGAAGCAATAGCAGAATACTAAACGATCAAGTGCTAAGCTAACGGGATGGGTCATGTCAATCACCTCATTCTCCTAATGATGTGATCCCATTAATCAAATGACAACACATGTCAATGGTTAGGAAACATAACCATCTTTGATTAATGAGCTAGTCAAGTAGAGGCATACTAGTGACTATATGTTTGTCTATGTATTCACACATGTATCATGTTTCCGGTTAATACAATTCTAGCATGAATAATAAACATTTATCATGATATGAGGAAATAAATAATAACTTTATTATTGCCTCTAGGGCATATTTCCTTCAGTCTCCCACTTGCACTAGAGTCAATAATCTAGATTACATAGTAATGATTCTAACACCCATGGAGTCTTGGTGCTGATCATGTTTTGCTCGTGAGAGAGGCTTAGTCAACGGGTCTGCAACATTCAGATCCGTATGTATCTTGCAAATCTCTATGTCTCCCACTTGGACTTGGTCCCGAATGGAATTGAAGCGTCTCTTGATGTGCTTGGTCCTCTTGTGAAATCTGGATTCCTTTGCCAAGGCAATTGCACCAGTATTGTCACAGAAGATCTTCATTGGTCCCGATGCACTAGGTATGACACCTAGATCGGAAATGAACTCCTTCATCCAGACTCCTTCATTTGCTGCTTCAGAAGCAGCTATGTACTCCGCTTCACATGTAGATCCTGCCACGACGCTTTGTTTAGAACTGCACCAACTTACAGCTCCACCGTTTAATAAAAACACGTATCCGGTCTGCGATTTAGAATCGTCCGGATCAGTGTCAAAGCTTGCATCGACGTAACCATTTACGACTAGCTCTTTGTCACCTCCATATACGAGAAACATATCCTTAGTCCTTTTCAGGTATTTCAGGATGTTCTTGACCGCTGTCCAGTGATCCACTCCTGGATTACTTTGGTACCTACCTGCCAAGCTTATTGCTAAGCATACGTCAGGTCTGGTACACAGCATTGCATACATGATAGAGCCTATGGCTGAAGCATAGGGAACATCTTTCATTTTCTCTCTATCTTCTGCTGTGGTCGGGCATTGAGTTTGACTCAACTTCACACCTTGTAGCACAGGCAAGAATCCTTTCTTTGCCTGATCCATTTTGAACTTTTTCAAAATTTTGTCAAGGTATGTACTTTGTGAAAGTCCTATTAAGCGTCTTGATCTATCTCTATAGATCTTGATGCCCAATATGTAAGCAGCTTCACCGAGGTCTTTCATAGAAAAACTTTTATTCAAGTATCCCTTTATGCTATCCAGAAATTCTATATCATTTCCAATTAATAATATGTCATCAACATATAAAACTAGAAATGCTACAGAGCTCCCACTCACTTTCTTGTAAATACAGGCTTCTCCAAAAGTCTGTATAAAACCATATGCTTTGATCACACTATCAAAACGTTTATTCCAACTCCGAGATGCTTGCACCAGTCCATAAATGGAACGTTGGAGCTTGCACACTTTGTCAGCACCTTTTGGATCAACAAAACCTTCAGGTTGCATCATATACAACTCTTCTTCTAGAAATCCATTCAAGAATGCAGTCTTGACATCCATTTGCCAAATTTCATAATCATGAAATGCAGCAATAGCCAACATGATTCGGACAGACTTAAGCATCGCTACGGGTGAGAAAGTCTCATCGTAGTCAACCCCTTGAACTTGTCGAAAACCTTTTGCAACAAGTCGAGCTTTGTAGACAGTAACATTACCATCAGCGTCAGTCTTCTTCTTAAAGATCCATTTATTCTCAATGGCTTGCCGATCATCGGGCAAGTCAACCAAAGTCCATACTTTGTTTTCATACATGGATCCTATCTCAGATTTCATGGCCTCTAGCCATTTTGCGGAATCTGGGCTCATCATCGCTTCCTCATAGTTCGTAGGTTCATCATGGTCTAGTAACATGACTTCCAGAATAGGATTTCCGTACCACTCTGGTGCGGATCTTACTCTGGTAGACCTACGAGGTTCAGTAGAAACTTGATCTGAAGTTTCATGATCAATATCATTAGCTTCCTCACTAATTGGTGTAGTTGTCACAGGAACCGGTTCTTGTGATGAACTACTTTCCAATAAGGGAGTAGATACAGTTATCTCATCAAGTTCTACTTTCCTCCCACTCACTTCTTTCGAGAGAAACTCCTTCTCTAGAAAGGATCCGATTTTAGCAACGAAAATCTTGCCTTCAGATCTGTGATAGAAGGTGTACCCAATTGTCTCCTTTGGGTATCCTATGAAGACACATTTCTCCGATTTGGGTTCGAGCTTATCTGGTTGAAGTTTCTTCACATAAGCATCGCAGCCCCAAACTTTGAGAAACGACAACTTTGGTTTCTTGCCAAACCACAGTTCATAAGGCGTCGTCTCAACGGATTTTGATGGTGCCCTATTTAACGTGAATGCGGCCGTCTCTAAAGCATAACCCCAAAACGATAGCGGTAAATCGGTAAGAGACATCATAGATCGCACCATATCAAGTAAAGTACGATTACGACGTTCGGACACACCATTTCGCTGTGGTGTTCCAGGTGGCGTGAGTTGCGAAACTATTCCACATTGTTTCAAATGTAAACCAAACTCGTAACTCAAATATTCTCCTCCACGATCAGATCGTAGAAACTTTATTTTCTTGTTACGATGATTTTCTACTTCACTCTGAAATTCTTTGAACTTTTCAAATGTTTCAGACTTGTGCTTCATCAAGTAGATATACCCATATCTGCTCAAATCATCTGTGAAGGTGAGGAAATAACGATATCCGCCACGAGCCTCAACATTCATCGGACCACATACATCTGTATGTATGATTTCCAACAAATCTGTTGCTCTCTCCATAGATCCGGAGAACGGTGTTTTGGTCATCTTGCCCATGAGGCACGGTTCGCAAGTACCAAGTGATTCATAATCAAGTGATTCCAGAAGTCCATCAGTATGGAGTTTCTTCATGCGTTTTACACCGATATGACCTAAACGGCAGTGCCACAAATATGTTGCACTATCATTATCAACTCTGCATCTTTTGGCTTCAACATTATGAATATGTGTATCACTACTATCGAGATTTAATAAAAATAGACCACTCTTCAAGGGTGCATGACCATAAAAGATATTACTCATATAAATAGAACAACCATTATTCTCTGATTTAAATGAATAACCGTCTCGCATCAAACAAGATCCAGATATAATGTTCATGCTCAACGCAGGCACCAAATAACAATTATTCAGGTCTAAAACTAATCCCGATGGTAGATGTAGAGGTAGCGTGCCGACCGCGATCACATCGACTTTGGAACCATTTCCCACGCGCATCGTCACCTCGTCCTTAGCTAATCTTCGCTTAATCCGTAGTCCCTGTTTCGAGTTGCAAATGTTAGCAACAGAACCAGTATCAAATACCCAGGTGCTACTGCGAGCATTAGTAAGGTACACATCAATAACATGTATATCACATATACCTTTGTTCACTTTGCCATCCTTCTTATCCGCCAAATACTTGGGGCAGTTCCGCTTCCAGTGTCCAGTCTGCTTGCAGTAGAAGCACTCAGTTTCAGGCTTAGGTCCAGACTTGGGTTTCTTCACTTGAGCAGCAACTTGTTTGCCGTTCCTTTTGAAGTTCCCCTTCTTCTTCCCTTTGCCCCTTTTCTTGAAACCAGTGGTCTTGTTGACCATCAACACTTGATGCTCCTTTTTGATTTCTACCTCCGCGGCTTTCAGCATCGCGAAGAGCTCGGGAATAGTCTTGTTCATCCCTTGCATATTATAGTTCATCACAAAGCTCTTGTAGCTTGGTGGCAGTGATTGGAGAATTCTGTCAATGACGCTATCATCCGGAAGATTAACTCCCAGTTGAATCAAGTGATTATTATACCCAGACATTTTGAGTATATGCTCACTGACAGAACTGTTCTCCTCCATCTTGCAGCTGTAGAACTTATTGGAGACTTCATATCTCTCAATCCGGGCATTTGCTTGAAATATTAACTTCAACTCCTGGAACATCTCATATGCCCCATGACGTTCAAAACGTCGTTGAAGACCCGGTTCTAAGCCGTAAAGCATGGCACACTGAACTATAGAGTAGTCATCAGCTTTGCTCTGCCAGACGTTCTTAACGTCGTCAGTTGCATCAGCAGCAGGCCTGGCACCCAGCGGTGCTTCCAGGACGTAACTCTTCTGTGCAGCAATGAGGATAATCCTCAGGTTACGGACCCAGTCCGTGTAATTGCTACCATCATCTTTCAATTTTGTTTTCTCAAGGAACGCATTAAAATTCAACGGAACAACAGCACGAGCCATCTATCTACAAACAAACATAGACAAGCAAAATACTATCAGGTACTAAGTTCATGATAAATTTAAGTTCAATTAATCATATTACTAAAGAACTCCCACTTAGACAGACATCTCTCTAGTCATCTAAGTGATTACGTGATCCAAATCAACTAAACCATGTCCGATCATCACGTGAGATGGAGTAGTTTCAATGGTGAACATCTCTATGTTGATCATATCTACTATATGATTCACGCTCGACCTTTCGGTCCCCGTGTTCCGAGGCCATATCTGTATATGCTAGGCTCGTCAAGTATAACCTGAGTATTCCGCGTGTGCAACTGTTTTGCACCCGTTGTATTTGAACGTAGAGCCTATCACACCCGATCATCACGTGGTGTCTCAGCACGAAGAACTTTCGCAACGGTGCATACTCAGGGAGAACACTTCTTGATAATTAGTGAGAGATCATCTTAAAATGCTACCGTCAATCAAAGCAAGATAAGATGCATAAAGGATAAACATCACATGCAATCAATATAAGTGATATGATATGGCCATCATCATCTTGTGCTTGTGATCTCCATCTTCGAAGCACCGTCGTGATCACCATCGTCACCGGCGCGACACCTTGATCTCCATCGTAGCATCGTTGTCGTTACGCCATCTATTGCTTCTACGACTATCGCTACCGCTTAGTGATAAAGTAAAGCAATTACAGGGCGTTTGCATTTCATACAATAAAGCGACAACCATATGGCTCCTGCCAGTTGCCGATAACTTCGGTTACAAAACATGATCATCTCATACAATAAAATATAGCATCATGTCTTGGCCATATCACATCACAACATGCCCTGCAAAAACAAGTTAGACGTCCTCTACTTTGTTGTTGCAAATTTTACGTGGCTGCTACGGGCTTAAGCAAGAACCAATCTCACCTACGCATCAAAACCACAACGATAGTTTGTCAAATAGACTCCGTTTTAACCTTCACAAGGACCGGGCGTAGCCACACTCGGTTCAACTAAAGTGAGAGAGACAGACACCCGCCAGCCACCTTTAAGCACGAGTGCTCGTAACGGTGAAACCAGTCTCGCGTAAGCGTACGCGTAATGTCGGTCCGGGCCGCTTCATCTCACAATACCGCTGAACCAAAGTATGACATGCTGGTAGGCAGTATGACTTATATCGTCCACAACTCACTTGTGTTCTACTCGTGCATATAACATCAACGCATAAAACCTAGGCTCGGATGCCACTGTTGGGGAACGTAGTAATTTCAAAAAATTCCTACGCACACGCAAGATCATGGTGATGATATAGCAACGAGGGGAGAGTGTTGTCTACGTACCCTTGTAGACCGAAGCGGAAGCGTTGACGCAACGTAGAGGAAGTAGTCGTACGTCCTCCGGTTCAACCGATCCAAGTACCGTTACTCCGGCACCTCCGAGTTCTTGACACGCGTACAGCTCGATGACGCACCCTCGATCTCCGATCCAGCAGAGGCGCCGAGGGGGAGTTCCGTCAGCACGACGGCGTGGTGACGATCTTGATGTTCTCCTGTTGCAGGGCTTCGCCTAAGCACCGCTACAATATGACCGAGGTGTAATATCGTGGAGGGGGGCACCGCACACGGCTAAGGAACGATCAATGATCAACTTGTGTGTTCTAGGGTGCCCCCCTACCCCCGTATATAAAGGAGGGAGGGAGGAGGTGGCCGGCCCTAGGGGGGCGCGCCATGAGGAGGGGGAAACCTACTCCAAGTAGGTTTCCCTCTCTTTTCCTTATCTTATTTGGATGGGGAAGGAAAGAGTACTAGTATTAGGAAGTAGTACTAGTAGTAGTAATAGGAAGAGGGGGAAGGAGAAAGGAAAGGGGGGGCCGGCCCCCCTCCCCAATTCGGATTGGGCTTGGGGGGGCGCGCCCCCTCCCTTGCTCCTTCTCTCTTCCTCCTACATGGGCCCAATAAGGCCCATATACCTCCCGGGGGGTTCCGGTAACCTCCGGGGCTCCAAACTTCTCCGGAACCTTTCCGGTGTCCAAATATATCCGTCCAATATATCAATCTTTATGTCTCGACCATTTCGAGACTCCTCGTCATGTCCGTAATCATATCCGGGACTCCGAACAACCTTCGGTACATCAAAATACATAAACTCATAATATAACTGTCATCGAAACCTTAAGCGTGCGGACCCTACGGTTCGAGAACGATGTAGACATGACTGAGACACATCTCTGGTCAATAACCAATAGCGGGACCTGGATGCCCATATTGGTTCCCACATATTCTACGAAGATCTTTATCGGTCAAACCGCATAACAACATACGTTGTTCCCTTTGTCATCGGTATGTTACTTGTCCGAGATTCGATCGTCGGTATCCAATACCTAGTTCAATCTCGTTATCGACAAGTCTCTTTACTCGTTCTGTAATACTTCATCTTATAACTAACTCATTAGTTACATGCTTGCAAGGCTTAGGTGATGAGTATTGCCGAGAGGGCCCAGAGATACCTCTCCGACAATCGGAGTGACAAAACCTAATCTCGAATTATGCTAACTCAACATGTACCTTCGGAGACACCTGTAGTACTCCTTTATAATCACCCAGTTACGTTGTGACGTTTGGTAGTACCCAAAGTGTTCCTTCGGTAAACGGGAGTTACACAATTCTCATAGTTATAGGAACATGTATAAGTCATGAAGGAAGCAATAACAGAATACTAAACGATCAAGTGCTAAGCTAACGGGATGGGTCATGTCAATCACCTCATTCTCCTAATGATGTGATCCCATTAATCGAATGACAACACATGTCAATGGTTAGGAAACATAACCATCTTTGATTAATGAGCTAGTCAAGTAGAGGCATACTAGTGACTATATGTTTGTCTATGTATTCACACATGTATCATGTTTCCGGTTAATACAATTCTAGCATGAATAATAAACATTTATCATGATATGAGGAAATAAATAATAACTTTATCATTGCCTCTAGGGCATATTTCCTTCAATATACATGGTGGACACACCCAAAGAAGGCAATGGCGACGAGACAATGGAGGATGATCCCTCCAAGAAGCAACCCAAGCGCCGACGTCAGCGGCGCCGCTCTGTCCCTTCAAAGCAAAAGTGGTGATACTGGCACAAGAGATAATAGTACTCCGGATAGTGCCGAAGATGGCAATAATCCCCTCCAGCTCGATTTAGGGCAGGAGGATGGAGAGGCCAGCCCTCCTAAGAGAGCGGCAGATGAGGAGGATGATAATTACATACCTCCCTCTGAAGACGAGGCAAGCCTCGACGATGACGAATTCATCGTGCGAGAGGATCCCGTCGAACGAGAGCGCTTCAGGTGTCGTCTTATAGCCACGGCAAATAGCGTCAAGAAAAAGCAGCAACAGCTTCAAGCTGATCAAGATCTGCTAGCTGACAGATGGACTGAAGTCCTGGCGGCCGAGGAATATAAACTCGAACGCCTCTCCAAGAGTTACCCAAAATGCAGGTTGCTACCCCGACTGGAGGAAGAAGCATATGATGCGGCTGATCGGCCACCC
Organism: Triticum aestivum; assembly: GCF_018294505.1. NCBI lineage: Eukaryota > Viridiplantae > Streptophyta > Magnoliopsida > Poales > Poaceae > Triticum > Triticum aestivum. The sequence continues at coordinate 531,009,416 of NC_057800.1, forward strand.
CGTGGCCGCGACAGAGAGGCATTCTAACCAAAAGCTCAGCCCGCACCTCGACGCCATTCAAATACAAAGGCATGGGGAAATACGCCAGACCTGCGAGACGTATTGGAAGACAAAGCAAAACACGCAAGATCGATCTATGGATCATGAGGGCGCGCCACTATGCGAGACGATAATCGTCACGCCGGATACAGTAAAAGTAAATCCGGACGGGCCGAGGACAGCGGGTAGGACTCATTGGAGCTGCGTCGCGATATAGCCCAATACAGAGGCGCCGCAAACCCCTTATGCTTTACAGACGAAGTAATGGATCATCAAATCCCAGAGGGTTTCAAACCCGTAAATATAGAATCATACGATGTCACAACAGATCCTGCGGTATGGATCGAAGATTTCCTCCTGCATATCCACATGGCACGCGGTGATGATCTACACGCCATTAAATACCTCCCACTCAAACTCAAGGGACCAGCTCGGCATTGTCTCAATAGCTTGCCAGCAGAGTCCATCGGCTGTTGGGAAGATCTAGAAGCCGCATTCCTCGACAACTTTCAGGGAACTTATGTGCGACCACCAGATGCCGATGACTTGAGCCACATAATTCAGCAGCCAGAGGAATCGGCCAGGCAATTTTGGACACGGTTCCTAACAAAGAAAAATCAAGTCGTCGACTGTCCGGATGTAGAGGCCCTAGCAGCCTTCAAGCACAACATCCGCGACGAGTGGCTAGCCCGGCACCTGGGTCAGGAAAAGCCGAAATCTATGGCAGCCCTCACGACACTCATGACCCGCTTTTGTGCGGGAGAAGACAGCTGGCTGGCTCGCAGTAATACCATATCAAAGAACCATGGTACTTCGGATACCAAGGACGGCAATAGCAGGTCACGTCGCAACAAACATAAGCGCCGCATTAACAGCGATAATACGGAGGATACGGCAGTCAATGCCGGATTCAAAGGCTCTAAACCCGGTCAGCAAAAAAAGCCATTCAAACAAAGCACTCCAGGCCTGTCCAGTTTGGACCGTATACTCGATCGCTCGTTTCAAATACACAGCACCCCAGACAAGCCAGCCAACCACACCAACAGGGATTGTTGGGTGTTCAAGCAGGCCGGCAAGTTAATTGCCGAAAACAAAAATAAGGGGCCACATAGCGATGACGAGGAGGAGCCCCGTCAGCCGAATACCGGAGGACAGAAGAGGTTCCCCCCACAAGTGCGGACGGTGAACATGATATATGCAACCCACATCCCCAAGAGGGAGCGGAAGCATGCGCTCAGGGACGTATATGCATGGGAGCAAGTCGCCCCAAAGTTCAACCCATGGTCCTCCTGTCCAATCACCTTCGATCGCAGGGACCACCCCACTAGTATCCGTCATGGTGGATTTGCCGCACTGGTCCTAGACCCAATCATTGACGGATTTCACCTCACTCAAGTCCTTATGGATGGCGGCAGCAGCCTGAACCTGCTTTACCAGGACACAGTGTGCAAAATGGGTATAGACCCCTCAAGGATCAAACCCTCAAAAACGACCTTTAAAGGCGTCATACCAGGTGTAGAGGCCCATTGTACAGGCTCAATCACACTGGAAGTGGTCTTCGGATCCCCGGATAACTTCCGAAGCGAAGAATTAATCTTCGATATAGTCCCGTTCGGCAGCGGCTATCATGCACTGCTCGGGCGAACCGCATTTGCGAGATTCAATGTGGTACCGCATTATGCATACCTCAAGCTCAAAATGCCAGGACCTCGGGGGGTCATCACAGTTAATGGAAACATAGAGCGCTCTCTCCGCACGGAGGAGCACACTGTGGCCCTCGTAGCAGAAGCACAAAGCAGCCTCTCAAGGCAATCCACCAGTTCGGCATTTCAAGACCCGGACACCTTCAAGCGTGCTCGGAGTAATCGGCAACTAGACCGCCTGGCACAATCTGAGCTCGGGTAGCAATGCGGCCCCCACCCCAGTCCCAGCCAATCTACGAAATCCGTGCCACGCGTACCTAATTACGCATTAAAAATACCATGGGCACAGGTGGGGAGGGGGCACAACTACGGCACGCCCCAAGACGCGGCTTAAACCGCACTAGGGGCTTCCCGCTTTGTTATATTTCTCTTTTCAGGACTTTAATCTCCGAAAACCCCGTCCGGCAGCATGATTGCCGAACACATGATGCAACAACCAAGGAGGCAGAAAGCTACGTCATACCACGGAAATCCCAGGTGGATTACGATAACGAGTGAAATATTTGCTTTAATACTATTCCTCGACTTGCCCTTGGAAGGGACATAGTCCTACTTTTTACTTATCGCACTATCTGTATCATTCTGCTTTAACGCACCTTTTTGAATAAAACAATGCATAGCATTAAGACTATTATTACATTCTTCTTTTTTTATATATGTGTTCATTAATGACGCCTTGCAACCGTACATTCTGGTACGGCCAATACACCAGGGGCTTAAGTACCCCACAATATGGTGTGAGAAGTCTGAACACTTTCACAAGTGCGGCACCCCGAACTTATAGCATTATATGCATCAGCTTCGAATCATGTGTTTGGTCGAATGTTGGGTTTGCCCGGCTCCTATGTTTTGGTACCTTACGTTCTGCTCTATCAGCTAAGGTAGCACTAGGAGAACTACTGTGGTTGTGCCCCGATTCTACTGGGCTAAGCACCTCAGTAGAGAAAGCTAAAACTGACTGTCATGATAAGGCGAGAGACTGGTCGCTGTTTGGCGAGGTTTCGAGTCCCTAAAGACTTATGCCGCTTAGAGCGAGGAGTCGGTCCTGTCCGGCTTAAAGGCATGTGTCGCGCCCTGAATTCGGCCTTCCGAATACCAGGGGCTTCGCCGAAATTTAAAATTGTAGAATTCTATGGCTAAGTGAGAGTGATAAAGCACTATTAGTCCGGTTGCCTTGTTCGCTGTGCTGAGCACCTCCCTCGAAGGACCCAAAAATGGGAACAAGAGTGCTCAGGTTTATCCCGAACACCCCAGCACTCGTGGCATGGGGGCAGAAGCCGAGGACTAGCCATCTCTCAGATTGGATAAACAGCTAAACAGAAGGTAATATTTTAAATTCAAACAAGCGTTGCATAGCGCATATGAACAAGTTTTCATAAATATAGGATTACACGAGCGAATTTACTCGAATATTATATCTTTCGAACACTCGTCCGCTATGAGACGAGCACCCTTCAAGACACCCTCATAGTACATCTCGGGTTGGCGATGCTCCTTGCCCTCCGGCGGCCCTTCCTTGATCAGCTTCACGGCATCTAGCTTAGCCCATTGCACCTTCACACGGGCGAAAGCCCGGCGTGCACCTTCGATGCAAACGGACCGCTTGATGACTTCCAGCCGTGCGCAGGCATCCACAAGCCGCCTCACCAGGGTGAAGTAGCTGTTCGGAAGGGCGTCGCCAGGCAAACAACCGGACTATAAAGCCCTTCACGGCCTGTTCGGCCGCCTTGTGTAGCTCGACCAGCTGCTTTAGTTGGTCGCTCAGACGCATCGGGTGTTCGGTCCCAGTATACTGAGACCAGAATAGCTTCCCTGTTGAGCTTCCCTCCTCGGCCTGGTAAAATTGTGCGGCATCCGACACGCTGCGGGGCAAATCTGCGAATGCTCCTGGAGAGCTCCGGATCCGGGTAAGTAACAGGTAATTTACTTTCACATGCTTGCTTTGCATATAGAATGCCTTACCTGCCGCTATCTTCTTCATCGCATCAATCTCCTGGAGGGCCTTTTGGGCTTTGGCCTTGGCATTCTTTGCACTCTCAAGGGCCGCTGCAAGCTCGGACTCTCAAGTCTTCGAGTCAAGCTCCAACACCTCGTGCTTCGTCACAAGAGCTTGGAGCTCTTGTTGCACCTCGCCCACCCGTGCCTCATGCCTTTCCCGCTCGGTGCGCTCCTTAGCCGCTTTGTCTTCGGCCTTGGATAGCGCTTGCTTCAGGGTCGCCACCTTGTTCATGGCCCCTGGCAAATTTACGATGATCCTTTCATTTTGCAATCACACTCTTCTTATACATATCCATAGACTAGGTACTACTTACCTTTGTTCTCCTCGAGCTGCCTCTTGGCAAGGCCGAGCTCTTCCTTGGACCCTTTTAGGTCCTACTTTAGTACAGCGACCTCCGCAGTCAATGCGGCAGAGGCCAGCAACGAAGCCTGCATACGCATATAGACATACTTACATTAGACTCCTGCGATATTGTTTGATCCTCTGTTTGGCTTTTCTTTGTGAACATCGAACAAAGCATCAGGGGCTACTGTCTATGTGGTAATATTTTTCGTATATTTTAAATACTCACCTCAAAGCCTGTTAGAAGGCTGGCACAGGCTTTAGTCAGTCCGCTTTTGGCGGACTGAACCTTCTCGATCACCGCACTCATAATAGTGCGGTGCTCTTCGTCGATGGAAGCGCTGCGAAGCACTCCCAGCAGATTTTCCGGTGCCTCTGGATGGAAAGAGGTCACCGGCATAGGCGTCTTGCCCCTCTTGGAAGGAGGCCGCCTGCTCAAGTCCGGAACCACTGGAGGTTCCAGCGCGGTGTTCGGCTGAGGGCCGAACTCGGAGCCCTCGGGGGCTTTGCTCCTTCTGCTCCCGGAGTCCGGAAGGTCACCTTGAGGCGCCTCCGGGATTGTCTCCCCTCGACTCGGTGCCTCTTGAGACAATACCTCGGCATTGTCTGTAGGGCTGGGGGAGGTGGCGGTCGGAAGTGGATCGCTATCCATATCCGACGAGCCCAGTGAGCTGTCCGACGATACGTTGATACGGGCTCATGGCGGTCTGCATAGTCATAATTCGGTGTTAGGGGAAGCGGTGCGACAAAGGTATGCTATGAGTTATTCTCGCATCCGAATACTTTCGACTTCGCCAGGGGCTTGTCCCTGAGCAGCCACTCGTTTTCGCCTTCGGCGGCGGTGGTGGAGTAGTCCGGAAGGAGAGTCCTTCCCTTCTTGGACCCTTCGGCCTCCCCAGTTGGGGCAGCCTTCCTTTTCTTGTCTCCCCCGACTGGAGGGGGAGCATCTTCATCATCCTCCTCGTCTTCGGTGGGGATGCGTCACGGAGTTTTCGGACGATGAGTCCGATACCCCATGGCGCCGGGAACTCTTTCAGGTTCCCTTGGCCTTCTTGGTCTTCTCCGGCACCTTGTAAGGAGCGGGAGTCAGCATCTTCGTCAGAAGAGCGTCTGCTGGGCCTTCGGGCAAAGGAGCCGGACAGTCGATCTGTCCGGTCATCTCCTAACAGTCCTGTCAAAGGTATGGGAGCTTAGATTTCGCATAGAGTCAAACTATGAAAAATTAGTATCTTGTAAGAGGTAAAACAGCTTACCACGCTGGCTTGGCGCTTCGCGCTGAATCCGCAATCCTCGGTAGTGGGAGGTGGAACCTCGGCACCCTTGAATAGCACCTTCTAGGCATCCTCATGTGTTGTGTCGAAGAGCCTATTCAGAGTTCGGTGCTGGGCCGAGTCGAACTCCCACAAGTTGAAAGCCCGTTGTTGGCATGGGAGGATCCGGCGGATGAGCATGACCTGGACTACGTTGACGAGTTTGAGCTTTTTGTTCACCATGTTTTGAATACATGTTTGGATTCCGGTTAGCTCTCCCGAACTACCCCAAGACAGGCCCTTCTCTTGCCAGGAGGTGAGCCGTGTGGGGATGCCAGATCGGAACTCGGGTGCCGCTGCCCATTTAGGGTCACGCAGCTCGGCGATGTAGAACCACCCCGATTGCCACCCCTTTATGGTCTCCACGAAGGAGCCCTCGAGCCATGTGACGTTGGGCATCTTGCCCACCATGGCGCCTCCGCACTCCGCCTGGCGGCCGCTCACTACCTTCAGCTTGACATTGAAGGTCTTCAGCCATAAGCCGAAGTGGGGCTTCATGCGGAGGAAGGCCTCGCACACGACGATAAACGCCGAGATGTTGAGGATCAAGTTCGGGGCCATATCGTGGAAATCCAGGCCGTAGTAGAACATGAGCCCCCGGACAAATGGGTGTAGAGGGAATCCCAGTCCGCGGAGGAAATGGGTAAGGAACACTACCCTCTCATGGGGCCTGGGGTGGGGATGAGCTACCCCTTATCTGGGAGCCGGTGCGTGATGTCGTCGGGCAGGTATTCGGCTCTCCTCAGCTTCTTGATGTGTCCCTCCGTGATGGAGGAGACCATCCACCTGCCTCCCGCTCCGGACATGGTTGGAGAAGCTTGAGGTGGAAAATGCGGACTTGGGCGCTGGAGCTCGAGTGTGCGAAAATGGATGAGCAAAAGAGGAAGAAGGCATGGATGAAAGGGTGAATCCTTGTCCCTTTATATGGGCGGCCGAAACTATGGGCCCCCACTAGCCTGGTAAAACTCGCTTATCCCCAAGCGTCATAATCGATGGCGCGGTTGGGTTACCCACACCCGTATTGATGAGAATCCCGTAATAAGGGGAACACAATCTCTCCTTTGACAAGACATGTCAAGAAACTGCCTCGCGTTATGTGCGGGGCTAGTTAAAGGAACAGTTTGAATAATTATCGGGCCATGGCATAATGTCATGTTGCCAAAACAAGTTAGCAAATTAGATTTGTGGAAATATTATTCTCTCCATGCTGGTATGTGGAACTTATTTTGCAGGGTCGAACACTATCCTTGTATTCAAATTCTTCCGTGGTGTATTCGGAGGAGGAACCCGCCTTGCAGTGCCGAAGACAATACTGCGCGCCAGACTCATCGTCATTGAAGCCTGGTTCAGGGGCTACTGAGGGAGTCCTAGATTAGGGGGTCTCCGGACAGCCGGACTATATCCTTTGGTCGGACTGTTGGACTATGAAGATACAAGATTGAAGACTTTGTCTCGTGTCCGGATGGGACTCTACTTGGCGTGGAAGGCAAGCTAGGCAATACGGATATGTATATCTCCTCCTTTGTAACCGACCTTGTGTAACCCTAGCCCTTTCCGGTGTCTATATAAATCGGAGGGTTTTAGTCCGTAGGACAACATACAATCATACCATAGGCTAGCTTCTAGGGTTTAGCCTCTTCGATCTCGTGGTAGATCTACTCTTGTACTACCCATATCATCAATATTAATCAAGTAGGACGTAGGGTTTTACCTCCATCAAGAGGGCCCGAACCTAGGTAAAACATCGTGTCCCCTGCCTCCTGTTACCATCCGCCTTAGACGCACAGTTTGGGACCCCCTACCCGAGATCCGCCAGTTTTGACACCGACACAAGGCATTTCATCTTCGGTCTACAACAACAATGACGAGTTCGATGCCACAAACAACTCCAATGACGCCAAGATGCAAACTCAAATGGAGGAGATCAAAGCCCTCATCAACTCCTACAAGCGGTCTTCCTCATCTTCGAGAAGACGCTCAAGAACACATGTCTCTGAGCTACCATCTCCGGCAAAATCAAATCGGCATCGACACCATCACCAACAAGGACATGAAGGTCAAGAGCTCAACACCAACAACCGCTCAACGACTTCACCATCTCCCTTGGCATCTTCGCCAAGTGACTTCAAGGCATCTTTGCCTACGGACAGACGGCATCTTCGCCCACAAGCACTTCAAGAGAAGCTCCCCAAGCTCAAGTCCACGACTTCCATGATCTACTACGACCTCGACATCGACCATGAGATTCCTTTCTATGGGACTCTAGAACCCGAGGAGTATCTCGAGTGGGAGCGTTTGATGGACGACTACCTCAGGCTACATCAAGTTCCTCCCGAAGATCAAGTGAAGTGCGCCACAAGAAACTTCCACGACTACGTGTCGACATGGTGGCTTCACGCACCTTCAGAGACCTACTACATGAGCTGGCCCAAGACAAAGAGAGCTTTGCGGCGAGAGTTTGTGCCCCCAACCTACACGGAACAACTTCAACGCCAGTTGGAGAACACCATCCAAGGATCCAAGTCCATCGACGAGTACTTCAAGGAGATGAAGAAAGCCTTGCGATGAGCCGGCGTGGACGGCCCCATTTCGATGAAGTTCCACTTCATGATGGGATTACACAACGACATCTCCAAGACAATCTTCCTCGAGAACTACAAGTCCCTCGACAACAACTACATTGGTGCTCTCAAGGCGGAACAAGAACTCATGAAGGCCAAAGTTTCTCCACTCCAAGCTCACTTCGCGATGACCAAGCTCCATGAGAACGAGCATGAGGCTAGTACCACCAAGATGTCCAAGCCCGACGAGCTCCAAGATGATGCTCCCAAGTCCGACTTCACCGCCATCCCTCTTTGTGGCATTGATGATGCCGAGTCTACTTCGACTCTTTTTTAAGATGGTGCGGCGACAAGTACGACTACGGAGAACCTCAAGGACCAAGCTTTGGAGGCGAGCGACAAGGTGGCGAGCAAGGATGATGTTTCCATCTTAGGAGGCGAGAGTGATGATGTGCCATCTTCGGCCTTCATCCACGGCGACAACAACGAGATGGTTGAGCATGGGATTTTCCCTTCGACCACGGCGATGTATGATGACTTGAGTGACTTATGCCACCATATTGAGAGTAAGAGTGACTTCACCAATAGCCCCATATATGTGTTGCCACAATTCACATGTGAGGAGAGCCACAACCCCCACCACTTGAGTGAGATGATAGTGACTCCACCATATGTGAGTTTGAGTGCACCTATTTTGAGGGAGTGAGTGAACCACCACATAGAGAGAGTGAGATAGTAGATAGGTCATGTGAGGCCACTTTCAACACTAACGACTTGACCACTACCTCTATTGTGTCTTCTCATTTGGTGCTAGGTCCCTTATATGATGATGCGCCGATTCTCGACGACTTCATCCTACCTTTGGACAAGACGATGGCCATGGTGGGATGTGATGCACCCTCCACATGGTTCCATCAAGATGAAGATGACCACCATTTGGTCTTTCCCACCTCACCTACACCACATGAGTGGAATGACAAAGGTAACATAGGTGAAGGTGATGCTCTAGTCCCACTAGTGGACATTCTTGACATTGATTGCTTGCATGATGTTGATCAACCTATTTCCATGCTTCATGCTAGTGTGACTTCCTCATGCGATGATTTACCCATTTATGATGAGTATGATGATTGCCATGTGGAGTCTATTAGTTGTGATGCCATGTTACATAGGATTTCTTGTGCTAATTCTCTCGGTCACATCATGTTTGCCAATCTGCTTGACTTGTCATATGCTATGCATGAGATCAATCATATGTCATATTTGCAATCTCTTCATAGTGACTATGCATATGCCATTAAAATTAACCCAATTTGCACATATGGCATAGATGACAAGCCTATGGTTATTGGCATTTGTTTTTCTTGTGATGATATTGATATGCTCCCTTTGCATCATTTATCTCATATGCCATGCCATGACCACCTAGCTTTGGATATGCATTGTTTTGGATGTTGTCCATTTTCTCCATATGATGTTTCCAATATTGCTCATGAGGAGACCCCCATAATTTCCTCATACATTTTAGGAGATTTTGATTCATCCCATTCATTGCATGATCCCAATACTTATGTGCACAATATGCTCCCCATGAATACACATGATATTGATGTGCCATATATTTGTATGCTCAATTTGCATCCCCATCGTGTTATACACAATAACTATTCTTTCATGATGGATGACATGTTCTTATACCATGCATCAAATTTCATTGAGAAATGATTATCTTGTGCTAATTTTCACGTTCACATACACATCATGATGGATGATGTGTACATTTACCACACGCACAATTTCTTTCATTTGTGTAGGTACCCTTGAATACTTGTCAACCTCGCAATCCCACGAGTTGACAAAATGAGCTCTAGAGAGCAATGATGACTTGGAATCCCATGGATTGCCTTCCCCACCACTCTCTTCGCGCAAATACTTCGTGCATTTCTTCTACTTGGCCCTCACTTGGCTATGGTTATTGTCCATTACATATTATATGCCCATCTTGCCATGTTCACTTTGCATGATATGCTCATTCCTATGTCTTTGCCATGCATTTGTGACCCATGCTTTGCATTACACATGATGATTGATTCTAGTACTTCTATGTGTATTTGCAAGCTTGGTGGAGATATCACTTATTATTGCCATGTTTGCTTTGTGCCCCATGCCAATGATTATACTATGATCTTGCTTTGTGTTCGTGCTTGCGATATGTCATGTGCATTACCTATGCCTATTATTTACTCACATGACATCATTGCCATGATTTCCTCTAGTGTGTTGCATCTTCGCTCCACTAGTTTGCACGACATGATTGTTATTGCTTCTTGTCATATCTCTCCATATGTTGCCTCTCTCATGCTAGATGATTTCCCATGTATTGAGTGCACCAATGATTTTAGTCTTGCTAATGAGATTGCCCCATAGTATTCTCGCATATATTTGGAGATTTTGACATATTTCTTGTGAAGCATGCTTGCCTTCCTTCTTTGCACCATATACCTAGTGCCATGAATATTGCCATTGTTGCATCATATTATTCATGCACTTGCGCTTCTAATGGTTATGTGCAAGAGAAGAGAACCATCATTATGGATGATGTGTTTATCTACCATGCGCATATGTTCTTTCTTATGTTGTGTGCATGTGTAGGATACTTGAACTTCGTGTCAACTTCCACGTCACGTGAGTTGACAATCCGAGCTCTTGAGAGCGAACTACCTTCTACCATGATGGTTCTACATCGCACTTGCTTGTACTTCGGCATTGTGAAGGACGCACAAGGACACACCTTCAAGGTGACATCTTTCTTGATCATGGATATGACGGATCATACTACTTGTGTTGCTTTCACCATGAGACTTCTTGTTCATATTGGACCACTTGATTGCACACATGTTAGAGATCTTGCTTCCACTTGTCATTCTCACAGTTCCATGCATCATGATATATATGCCTTGTGTGTTGGATCCAATTCTTGGATTACTTGCTCCTCTCATATGTTTGGTTGCAACAATGTCATCACTTCACATATGCCATGTCCCATAGATTGTTACATGCTTGCCTTGATTGCCTCACACATGATGAACAATTGCTCTTTCCATTGTGTTGAGTGCCACACGATATTCACTACACCCAATGCACATTATGCTTGGATTGTCTTGCACTTGACCCATGTGTTTAGACACTTCATTTTATTTGGTGTTGTGAATGCTTCTTATGCCTACCATAGACCTTTCATTGAGCAATTTTCCCATGCTTACTATGAACTTGAGGTAGATGCTTCTTCTCTTGTCAGACATATGTGCATCACTACCTCACATTCACATGATTGTCCCCACGATTTCTTTGCTTGTGCTCGATTGATATGCTTACATCTCATGTCACAATCCTTTGTCACACCATATGCTTTGCATGATGACGACACTTGTTTGGTGAATCACCTCTTGAATGCTTGGTTTTGCACTAACGCTAACCACATTTGTTTTTCCAAGTGTTTGTTGTCTTTGCTACTTCTGAAGGAATCCCAAGATGGTGCGACATTGGAGAGTGCCCATTTCGAGCTTCAAGATGACGAGAACTTGGTGATCGACCACTCCTACACGGCGACGCCATCTCTTTCCCATGGTGATTTGGATTTCGATCCGAGGTCGGATCTTTTCAAAGGGAGGGGAGATGATGAGGAGCATCCTATGGACATCGCCATTCCAGAGAGCAACAAGGTTGGACCCTTCCAGCCCGGACATCCGGCCCCAGCACCCGGACATCCCGCGTCTTGGGAAGGCCCGGACATCCGGCCCGCCGCCTGAACATCTGGCCCCCCTGCTGCGTGCAGCGCATCTGGGCCGTGGCCCATGTACCCCTTCGCCCCTTAGACTATATATACTCCCCCTCCACCTACGTTTTAGGGTTAGCGTTGTGTTAGCTCATTTGTGAGATAGAGCTTCGCTCATCCATATCGGGTCTACTCCACGAGAGAAACCGCGGCCCCTCTACGGAGAAGATCCACCTTGGATTCAAGACCCCTCATGGGAAGATCCCCTTGTGGATTCAAGACCTCCTCATGGAGAAGAACCGGTTACCTCTTGTATCGTCCGTTGTTGACTTTGCATCTTGTATCTCTCTTTGTGTTTCGAGGATCTAGCACATGTGTGATCATACTTGTTGGTTTGAGTGTTCTCTTGTGTTCCCCTCGTGTTTTTCCCCTCGTTTCCCTCCTCGTGTTCTTCGCGTCCTTCATGGGATCCTCTCTTTCATGAAATATCGGGCCACTAGGGTTCTACCCTACATCAACTTGTGTCAACCAACTCCTACGACATATTTGACTCACCAAATGAAGGAATTGGAAGATACTTCATGGCTAAAGGCCCAAAGGTATCACACCCCGAATATGTTGATTTCAATAGTGATGAAGATGATTTCCTAGGTGATGATGATTTACTTATTGACAACTCTAGTGATGAAAACTATGATGAACTTGCTATTAATTATGCTAATCAAGATAAAACGAATGATGATGATGATGATAAGAAGGAGATTGAGCGTCTAACTAAAGAACTAAACACTCTTAACACTACAAAAAAAATACACTTCCATGATGATACATGTTTGTCACAGTAGGTCGCTTTTTTGTCATGCATGTACATCCATGACAAATTTATGACAGAATCAAGATAGTCATACCTGTGTTGTTGTAGAAGTGTTCCATGACATTACCAAAATTATCATCATGGAAGTGTCCACTTCCATGACGATAAATCGCGCGTCACAGAAGTGCTTTCGTCAAGGGTGACCGACACGTGGCATCCACCGTAACGGAACACCGTTAAGCTATCGGGTCGGGTTTTGGATCCGATAACCTATTAACAGCCCCGACCAATGGGGATTTTCCACGTGTAAAATCATCATTGGCTAGAGGAAACACGTGTCGGCTCATCATCGGGACAGATGTCATCCACTCACTGGACAGAATGCGCCTATGATACGTCGACACGTGGCACGGCCCAACAAGTTTAAATGGGCCGGCCCAACTAAAGGCCCACAAGATTTTGCGGACCATAATGGGCCGGCCCAGCTAAAGGCCCACGAGATTTTGCGGACCATAATGGGCTGGCCCAGCTAAAGGCCCACAAGATTTCGCGGGCCATAATGGGCCGGCCCAGGTAAAGGCCCACAAGATTTTCGTGTGCCATAATAGGCCGGCCCAGGTAAAGGCCCACAAAATTCTTGCGGATCATAATGGGCCGGCCCAGCTAAAGGCCCACGAGATTTCGCCGACATTAATGGGCCGGCCCAGCTGTAGGCCCACAAGATTTTGAGGACCCTAGTAGGCCGGCCCGTTAACTGGCTGCCATGTTTTGGGCCAAATGTCGGCCCATATTTGATCCGGTCTATTAATGGCCTGCCACGCTCCGGGCCTAATAGTGGCCCATATGAGATCCGGCCCGTTAAAAGCCTACCACGTTCTGGGCCAAATTACGGCCCAGATCAGGTCCGGCCCTTTAAGAGGTTTTGGGCCTAATTATGGCCCATATCAGATTCGGCCCGTCAACTGGACACTATGCTTTTGGGCCCACTTGCTAAAGGCCCACTTAGTAATTCGGCCTGATATTAGTTTTGGCCTGTTAAGGGCCCGTTTAACATTTCGGCCCTATATTAATTTCAGCCTGTTAAAAGCCCGTCATATAGTTGGGCCTAACTACGGCCCGGTTTGCATCCGGCCTGCTCGCAGCCGATATCTGATTGGGCCAAACAAGGACCGAGACAATTTTTCGGCCTGTTAAAAGCCCGTGATTTGATTCGCACAATCATGGGCCGGGGTTCATTTCGGGCTGCTGCCGGCCCGTGAGCTGATCGGCACGTTTCAGGCCCAACCTACATCGTGATTGCATGACGGCCCGATTATGTACCGTAATTTTACGGTTTGGCCGGTTTACTGCGAAGACAGGATATATATACAGTAAAATAACTGCAGCATCGTGAATAAGAAAAAACCTATACTATACAATAAAGAAATTACGGCATATTACATCCACTGGGCATCAAAGTTCGCCACTATGATAATAAAGCACAAGCAGACAGCAGATTACATACACTGGGCATCAAAGATCGCCACCAGTGCAAATAAACACGCCGACAAAATAATATACAAAACCGACAGCACTTCAATAGAGTTCAAGAAAGGTTAGCCCTGCTGGGGAGCTGCAGCGCAAGCAGCTGAGCAAGATGATGAGACTGCGCTTGTTCAACACTTATATCTTCCTCACTCTGAAAGATAAACAAGCAGACAGATGACAGGTTTTGCACATAAAAGTATCAGTGCTGACAATTCATCACATTTCTTACTGACGAATAAAGTGACACAGTTTAAATTTGCATTAACACAATATGGTATTGTTCAGGTCAAGACATGGCAGGAAATGACATTGTGAAGGAGTTGGCAGCTTCACGACACCACTGGATTACAGATCAAGAACTCATAAGTATCAATGGTTAGTGTGCTGTCAATTTATACCATTTCAGATTGGCAAATAAAGAGACGGTTTAAATAATAGTAGAATGATATGACATTGTTCATAGTTAAGACATTGCAGAATATGACATTGTGCTGTAGTGGGTAGGTTCACCACACCACTGGATTACAGATGAAGAACAGAAGCATACATGCAGTGCAAAAGAAGATCACTTGCTCTGTATAGTTTAATTTACATGGTATGAAGAAGGAAGTTGGTTGTACAACTGAAAACTTAAATTGAGAAAGGACAAACTTTTGTTTATGAACTACATAATAAACTTTAAACAAGCAATTTGATGCAAACACCAAAAATAAACAGCTGTTGCAGTCATGCCTAACCAAATATATACAACAAAGTTTGAAGGCTTGAGATGGACAAACTTACATTATTGGTGAAGACAGGCTCTATAAAGGCCTTGTCCATGCTGATGGGGGGGGCAATTCAAGAAGTTTACCACAGAATCTTCTTCAAAAGCATTGCCTTTATTCTACATTTTGTTAAGAGTAAATATAGATGTGATAATATACGAAAAATGGAGAATATTTAAGATAAGATGAAGAGTGATGCTACATAACCAAGTAGCTATAAATGTAAGTGCAGCGATACAGGCAAAAGGTACAGCCAAGAGCAATGCACAGCTAAACTTCTTCAGTACCAACCTTATGGTAAGAGTAAATATAGATCTGATGTGTAGAAAATGGAGGGCAAAGGAAAATAAGCTGCAGAGTGATGGTACATGAACAACTACCTGTCATTATAAGTACACTGATAAAGGACAGCATGTACTTACAAGAACAATGCAGAGCTAAAAAACATTGGCATTGGATATATTCTACACTAATGTAACCATTCATACAGATCAGATAATTTGGAGCGAACAATTGATAAGCAAGCTATCATGCATACTGCTGTCACATAATGAACCAGGTATGTATGCAAGTACAGTGATACAGGACAACAGGTACTAACAAGAGCAAAGCAGCGGGCAGCATATTTGCGATATCCTGTCGTTCTTGTCAAACCGGAATTCTTCTTCGAGCAGATTTCCTGCAAAAAAGATCCGTAAGGCACATGCGGAAAAGTAGAAGTTCAAATTGTCATGTGATTTCATAGACAGTACCTCATCCTGGGAACGAGACCAGTGCATAAAAAGGTTTTTCCATTCAATGTCTTCTAAATTTAGCACAGGAGACTTCACCGGAAATTCGTTTATAGACTTGCCATCAAAGTGTGATTTCCTCAGGTAACACCGATACTGCTGCAATGCTTCCTTGAAAAGCACAAGCAAGCTTTGCTCGTCATGACTATCCAGATTGACCCTCGCCTAGTTACAACAATGTAATGTAAATCATTCATGTGTTCAATCAGCAGAAAACAGGAAAATAATAACCATGAATAATAGCACTTACACGTAAGTTGGACAGGAAGATGTGAAAATGGTGTTTGTCTTCACAATAATCTTCCCATGATGGGAATATATGCACGTAGTCCCTAACAACATTGAAAGCATTGTCTTTTAAACTGGGAATAAATGGAATGGGGTTCCAATCTGCAGGAATTGGCCGTCTCTGCAGTTGGGATAGGTCTTCGGCCAGTGGACTTGCTGTACTTTTTGCTGGAGTGGGATTTTTCTATGGTACAGCTAGTGCTATGGCAAATGAAATCGGTATACCTTTTGCTGGAGTGCAGGTCCTGTGTGGTGGGGCTAGTGGTGTGGCCAGTGAAGTATGGGTACAGTCTGCTGGAGTCGGTCCTACGTTTTGTGTCACTGGTTGTACAACCAATATAAGTGGGGTGCTGTCTGATTTCTCCGGCACCACCACGTTTTTCAAGGACTTTGCTGGTGCTCCTTCAGGTTCGGCAATCACCCTCTTCCTTTTTGATGTCTGATGCACAAGAACAACATTTGAGTGGAAAAACATGGTATGATGACAGATGGAATATGTATTGATAATGGATGGGCATGGCATCTCGACATATATGATGAGTAAACTAAGCAGATGGCGGTGCAACAAAGTAGAAGAAATGCAAGACAACATATGCAAGATACCCGCAATCAATAAAACATTGCCAAATTAGAACAGGCACCTTGATGGGTGAACAGGACAGGCCATCTGCCTTTGACTCCTCGAGGTTAGAATAGTCATTAGGATGATATTCTGAACAAGAATCAACAGGTGGGGAGCGTATGAGTTTCATTGCATCCAGAATGGCACTCAATGCCTTGGTGCCAATTTTGTAAGTCATTGCAGTGTTTAGCTTCAAGAGTGGACTGCTGCTAGTGCGACACAAAGCAGCTACACAGATCATAGTGTAGATATAACGGGAAAACCTTAAGCATCAGAGTAAAATCAGCAAAGTGGAACTTGCTGGAATATATGTGCTAGTATTGCCGGTACGGCTAGAAAGGCTTCGGATACCAGCTCTCTTCAAGTGAAGGTGCGGTACTGTTAATATCAATGTAACTCTCAAAGGCGACACAGCTCCCCGCATTTCCTTGCTATTCTTATAGGATTCAAGTGGGCAGGCCACTACAAATCCTATTCCTATGTTTACAAGATCCTACGAATCAAAGAGGCTCAAAGTGTCCATCACAACCGACCGTATAGACCTCTACACTGCAAATGTCCCTGCTCATCTTCAGTACAAGGAACATACTGTACTACTATCATACTCCCTCCGTTCCAAAATATAAGTCTTGGTAGAGATTTCCACTATGGATCACATACAGATGTATCCAGGTACATTTTAGAGTGTAGATTCACTCATTTTGCTCCATATGTAGTCCATGGTGGAATCTATACAAAGACTTGTATTTAGGAACGGAGAGAGTACATATTAAAGAAGAACGGAAGAGGAACATGGTAAAGAAGAGCAAGCAGATTTTGGATAATAAAATGTTGGTTGCGCAGTGCCCACACATGATGAACCAGAGCGCATTAAGAATGCAACTCCTAGCTGTCTCTCGACCATTTCAGGCGGTTGGATGAAGATCCTACGTCTCCTAACCCTTCTTCTTCCTCGTCTCTGATTCTTCCCATACAGAACACCGCACGGGCCGCCGGCCGGACCACCGGCCCCCACCGCCTGTGTTCCTCCGCCACCCCACCCCACCCCAACCCCACCCGCGTCGAGTTTTCTTCGTTCGGCGAGGCCCCACAACCACCCGAGCCCCTTCGATCGCACCGGCGAACTCCGGCGAGCTCTGAAAAATCGACTGACCCAATTTTGAAATTTAGTCTACTGTGATTTAACTAGTGTGGAATATAAAAGGGGAAAACCATAAGCATTGCGAGTATGGTGTTGAGCGTGCCATGGCGGATCTGAAGGTGCAAACCGGACAAAGGCAACTTCGCAACCAAGACAAGAAATCAGAGTAAAGCAGTGGCGATCTATTTTCTTGCTGCGATAAATAAGTTGAGCAGATACGAAAGAGTACCGCCTCTGGTGCGGCGCCGTGTACGCATCTGCTGAGAATTTGACGGTGCTGCGGTAGCGATGGCTGTCGGCATGCGTGGAAGCAGATCTAGGAGGGTAGACGGTGGCGGCGGGGCGCGGTGGACGAGACGGTCGTAGGAGCGGCGCCGGCAAGGTGGACGACGGCGGGGATGAAGCGAGAGGACGGGATGCAAGGATCCCGGTCCGAAGCCGTGGATGAGAGAGGTCGATCTCTTGTAATGGACGGCGGCGTCGGGGTATCAGCTCCGGCATGGTGGAGGAGGACGGCGGTGGATGGGGTGGCGGACGGCGGCGGACGGAGGAGGGTGGGGTGGAGAGGGTGTTTTGGCGCCCACGGAGTACGAATGGGGAAAAGGGAGGTAGAGAGGAAGGGGGAACCATGTATTCAGGGCGCGCTTGTCTCAAATGCGAGGAAATTTACAAACTTAGCCCCCGTTTCAAATTTCTACTACATCACAGCAACACTAGTCGGTTGGGGATAGGACGGTAATCTCGCATACACCGAATATTTGCCGACGAGAGTTTGTTTTTGGCGCCCACCGTGTATGAATATGAATCGGGGAGGGAGTCGATTTCGGCCGAGGACACACTGTGTTTTGGCGCCCACCGTGTATGAATCCGGGTGAGAGGCGGTTACGTCACGTTTGGGTGAAATTACAAACCTACCCCTATCGAAACCTATAGAAATCCAGCATATAGGCTTTGCGTGGCAGGGATAGGCAGCAGTGATTTCCATCTCGCAGATTTTGGTTCCGGGCGGTTACTGCGACTTTCCCCGCTTCGTTCAAATTTTGCAGAGTGCACGTTTACCGTGCCAACTCAATTCGAATCCCGTTTGTATTCTATTTTTTTCGGGCGGGATCCATTTTCAATTGGAATTACATTCTATATACATCATTTTTTATATATACTTTCAAAAGCACAACACCATTTATACATAAATATGGTTTACAAATGGCATGATCTCAGATTCATAAGGTTGTATCCATCAATTTGGATTTTCAAATATTTGAAACCACTTTATGTTGAAATCCAATGTATGCATTCCTCGCTAACTGTCTCCAATTAATGTGTGTTTCATGCGGGTTTTTTTACTTCTCAAACATGTATAATGTGTTTCACACACGCAACATATAGTGTAATCCCGTTTAGACATTAATTGCATATAAACCATGCATTGTTTGTAATTGAAGAATCTATGGATCACCAATATTGATAAACTATATAACATTACACGTGTGCCCAAATTCAAATGAATATGCATGTTTGATACACCAATTTGCGTTATGATATTATCGATGTCGTGATCTCCAGTTTAAATATTTGAATCCCCTTTAATCCAGATATTCGTCTCATATAGCTATCACTCATGCTTATATAGGACTATCTCTCTGGACCTATACGCGTTCATCGTCTCTCAGGTATCTCTCGTGCTACCTGTATGTCGACAATGATCTTTTATCTTCGTAACACACTGACGGTACTCTCTCCCTCGACCTTCATCACTCTATCTCTCTCTAAGTATATCTCGCTCCCTGCTATGTGTCTCTAACTATGATTCTCCATGTGGAATCTCTTTCTCTCACACAAACACAAAACTTTGTCTCCCGGGGTCTCATTTCTCTCTACTATTCCCATGTGTGCCACTCGCACACCCCTCATACAGAGATGTCTTTCGCTCCTTAGATATGAGAACCTACGACTCTTCCTCATCAATATCTCTTTCTCACACACAAACACAAACTCTGTCTCCCAGGGTCTCATATTTCTCCATTGTTCTCTTGTATGTCGCTCACACACACCCTCTCTCCCTAGAGATATCTTGCGTTCCCTCGTATGTCTCTCTAGCTATCACTCTCGTTGTGAAATATCTTTCTCTCTCGCAGACACAAAACTCCGTCTCTCTGGATCTCATTTCTCTCTGATATCTGTTTGTATGTGACTCACACGCACCCTCTCTCTATCTCTCTCACACCCACACACATAACCCAGCCTTCTGATCCACTCGACTCCTATCTCTAACGCACACTAGCTAGCATCTTTATCTTTCTATTTATCTGTTTCTCCATCAACCTTCTTTCTCGCCCTCACTCTTGATTCCTATCACGCACACTACATATGTTTCTCTCTACATGCAGTCAAGTGCCCTCTCACACACATATATAACTTCACCCTTTGAACCACCCGACGGTCATCTCCAACACCCAAACTAGCGGATGTCCCTCTAGCTAGCATCTCCATCTCTGTATCTATCTGTAGTTTCTCCGTCAACATTTCTTTCTCGCACGGAGTCTTGCTTCCTATCACCCACACTATATATGTCTCTCCATACATATGCATTTATAGGTTGGTCTCTTTTGCACAATCGTTGCGCCTCACTCCCTCTGCTCGCCATAGATGCATGCTCCAGCCCACGCCACTATCTCTTAAAGACAAAAACACATGCTCAATTGTCGGGACTTCTTCCATGCATTCTCACATGCATGCATATTGTCATACCGATCCGTCTCTCCCATGTCGTTGATCTTATGACTTATGTCTTCTTTCTTTTATCTCGATCATGCGCGCGCGCACACACACATCCCACGTATACATGTATACCTCTCACACATGCACGTTCAAGGTCTCTATGTCTCCATACGTAGTTAATTACCCTCAATCCTAACGCCACATCGAATCGTTCTCCTCTTTTGTGCACATAACTTCCGCCTAGATGGGTAAAACACACACTCACACTTAACAATCTCCTTCTAGCTACCCCCCCCCGCCTCTCACTCTTCCCCTATATCCCCGAAACCAATAAGACCATCCCTTAGTTTAATTCCCGCCTACATGCACCATCGATATATAGTAGTCTTCCTCGGTGTCTCTCGAACAAACACGTTCTCTCGAAGTCGACTCCTCTCATGCATATAGGTCCTAATGCGTTTTTCGAGGCTAACTTTGACCAAACGTTAGAGCAATAATATATGACATGCAACTTACACAAAGCATACCTTCAATTTTGTATGTCAAAGGAGCTTCCAATAATATAATTTGCATAGTATACATCTCATGTGCTATTAATCTTGTCAATAGTCAAAGGCTGTCTTGAAAAACACATTAGGCCCTATATAGATGGAAGGAGGGAGTAGGTCCCATGCAAAAAATGAGAATAAAATTCAAACATCTGGGCATCGTGGCTCGGTCGATAACATTGAGAAACTTGGTTTTAAAATCATGAAACTTGGCATGGTGTCATGTCATGGTAGTACCATGCCGTGGTAAAAAAATTGGCCGAATAGGAACAAATTTTGGTATAAGCTTCTTGCAAATCGGAGCTTCTCTCAAGAAGGCTCGTGGTTCTGGGAGGGAACGTGTCACCTTTGTGTGCATAATTCAAATTTGAAATACAAGCACATGTTCCAGTGCACCAAAGTTGGTTGAAAAATCACATGTGTGTCCTCGGGTAAATTTCTAGGTTCCATGCAAGAAATGGGAATGAAATTCAAAATTCTGGGCGTCGTGGCTGGGTTGGAAACATTGAGAAACTTAGTTTTTTAATTCCTGTAAATCCAAAACACGCATGAAAATAATGAAACTTGGCTTGGTGCCATGACATGGCACCAACATGCTGTGGTAAATTTGCAGTCCGATTTGCGAAGGCGCACACATTAACAATCAACAAAGTCATTTTGGAAGAAGTGCTGTCACGTTACAATCGGAAACACAAGTATTATTGAAACCGTGGGCGTTCTACTTACTAGTACCATTTACGTGCCGCCACGCGTCCCCTTTTTTATTAGCTAGGAGGCGACGTGCAGGGTAGCTATTTGAGTACGAGAGGCGTGCGATCAGACCCCTGCGCGTGCTTATCGGGAGGAGAGCCCTTTGACCTCCATCTGCCGTCCACCTCTCTCCCAAGGTCTCCATTAATGGCGCCCGAGCCTCTGTTTAATGGCGTGGCTATGTCTCACTCGACTGAGATTTAAGAGAGAAAAAAGAAAATCTGAAAGCACGGATCTTGATGTAAGATCCGACGGACCTATATAGCATCTACTGCGACTTATAGCAAGACTGATGAATATATAAGGACGATTAAATTTTTTTGATCAAAGAAGGGCTTGCCCCTTCCGATTTTCATTACTGAAAACCACCACAATTCACAAGAAGTTCAGCACAACTCCAGCCTAACACGAAGGACTAAAAGCTACCAGATTGAAATCGCAACATCCCAAGAGGCCAACAAAGGCCAAACATCCGCGCTAGAACCCAACATTTCACAACCGACGACACAATCCACATCCTAAACCGATTATTACATCAAAAGAAACCAGGAAACTAGTCTCCGCGGCGAGCGGCAATGAGCTCTTTCGTGTCCTCAAGACGCTGCTTGAGAACATCCACGGATTCCTCCACCAGCCTTTGGCGCTCGTTGCGGAGCATGTCATTCTCGTCCATAAGTTTCTTCAACAAGGCACTAGTCTCCTCCTGCAGGTCTGCACTTCGGACGATCTTCTCCCTCAGCAGGTCGCGCTCGGCCCGGAGCCTCTCATTGCCCTCCCTTAGTTGCCGGATGACGCCGGTAGCCTGTTCAAACGCGGCTATCATGTCGTCCTGCAACCTCGCCGAGCGGGAGATCTGATCCGTCTGGCTATGGACGATCGCATGCATGCGCCTGTAACAGTCGTCGCGTGCCCGCGAGAAATTTTCCCAGGCCGCCACGGCGCGGCGGGACATCTCTACTGCATTCGTGGTGCGGCGGGACATCTCTGCTGCTTCCGCGGCACGGCCGGACCAGTTTGCTACATCGACGGCGCAGCGGGACCTCCGTGCTGCTTCAGCGGCACGACGGGACCTCTATGCTGCTACTTCCGCGCGTCGGGACATGTCGGCTGCTCTCGCAGCGAGGCGGGACATCTCTCGTGCTTCCGCTTCCATGCTCGCCTCTCCCTGGTGGCAATCTCTCGACCCAGAACTCACGCTGGCCATGGCAGACGCAAGGGAAGGATGCTGAATGACTTGTTTATTTTTGTGGATGAGGAGTTGATGAGGAATGTGCAGTCATCTTGGCATACTAGTATTTATAACCGAGTACTAATACGCTCCTAAGTGGGAAACCGTTTAGGTTGTGATCGGTGGGAACAGGTTTGCAATTCAATATAGCGTGGAGTAATTTGGAATGTGACGAGACGCAAGCTCAAAATTTATTGACGGTTCTAGTTTCGAAGTGCGGCACTATTCCCAGATGGAGTACTTCTTTTTCTACTCCCTCCTTTCCGGTTTTATAGGGCTTATCTCAAAATTTTAGTTTTTCCATTTTATAAGGCTCAATTTGGTTGTCCCCAACACATGTTCAGATTCCAAGGTGCATTAAATCATTGCATGCAAGTATTAAGAGAAAATTGACCAATGCATGTACTTTATGCATGCATGCATTGCAATTAATGCATTAAACCTATCTCTCGGGACTTCTCGCACGCACCATCGTGCCACCCACAAAAACTTGTATTCTGAGTTTAGTAGTACGTTATACAGGAAGAGAAGAGGTGCACGCATGCACTCGTCCTCTCACACATGCGTCTATTTTTTCTCGAAAAGGAGGATGATGACCCCCGGCCTCTGCATCTGGGAGTCACACACGCAAATTATTGAAATATATCAAGTGCAGTGCTTTGATGTGTCACGTCAACTCGTACATCAATGAGAAGTTTGATTATCCTCTCCCTCGCAGACTTAACTGCACATGCCTTTAGCTGTATGACAGGTTGGCCACACACCTGTAGGGCCCACCTATCATACACGCAAAGGCAGGAGCGTCCCTCCCTCGCCCATGAGCGTGGTGGCTGGCAAGACTAGGAGAAGCTTTCTCTACACGCTCTCCCTCCCGCACGCAGTGGACATGCAGCAGTTCAATCAGTGTCAGATGGCCAGAAGAATACTGTAGTACTCGTCCAGTGCAATAGTATTCCATCATTGTTTGACTTCATGAAGAGGCGAAGAGCCAAGCGCAACCCGGACGCTCGTGTGGCAGTTTCATGTGTATAGTAGTCTAGGATAGCGTGTACCGTGCATGTAAGCCTAAAATCGTTGGGGTCGGCTCCATGCTATGTGGTCGTCTCGAAGTTTTTAAAAAAAATTAAAATAGTCTTCTGGCCCTACCCGAAAACTGCCGCGCGTACTGCCCGGGAAAAGCCCCGCCCTCAACTTTTAACTACGCGAAAACAGTTCAAGCTTGTTAGTTCTATATAAATACAATACTTACTGTATGTCTATTCACCCGTGGGGTTGTTCAATGAATGGAGGGGCGGGGAGCATAAGTGAACAATACTGTAGTACTACTAGTAGTAAGTAGGAGTCGTACATTAGTCACCTTAAATAGAGAGTTTCTTTTCTTTAATGCCACGTACACAAATTGAAACGCTTGTTATGGAGAGAAAAAAGATAATCACTCCACTATATATGGACGCAGGGGCCTGAGCGCTTGCTTTACTAGGGTTGCTCTCTTCATTCTCTCATCCTCTCCAGATATAAACAAGACAGCAGTAGCGACATTTTCTCTCTGCTCACCGCTGGTCACAGATCCGGTCGGATCCCTTCGGCCGGTGTGTGTGTAGAGGACTAAAAGGTGCATCGTTCATGCATTCATCGCCGCCGAGGGAGGAAACCCACAGCTGCCGGAGGGGCTCGATCCTCTGCCCGTGCCGTTCTCTCTGACACATGGCTGGCTCGGGAGGTCCTCCGACCCTTCTTCCTCCCTGCCGTATTGTCCGCAGATCCGACCTGCCGCCGCCGACATCCCGGCGACCCTCAGGTATAAGTTCTTCGAAAGCAGCCTTGCTCTACTGCCCCAGCTCCCCACGTGTCTGCATGTGCATCTTTTTCTATTCCCATCAGCTCTTCCAAAGCCACCTAAATTTTTAGTATTATTAGAGGTAAAGCTACTTCATGCATTCGAATCTAGGGCTTTGTTCAAACAACAAAGAAAGGGGGGAAAGTTGTAGCATGAATCTAGGACTTGATTCAAAGAGGAAATAATATGGTGAAAGTAGTAGAGACCGGATACCCAACCGGTCTCTTGGTTGAAAAGGGAAATAATGGGAAAACGCAGTACAAACTGGATAAGGAACAGATCTATTATTGGTTGAAAAAAAGATAGAAAGTGGCGGCTGGTGGACAAGTCAATAGAGTATGTCCATGATTAGATTTTCTGCCATCACATAGTAAAAGGTCTCCAGGATTAGATTTGCTGCCCTCACATAGTAAAAGGTCTCAGGATTAGATTTGCTGCCCTCACATAGTAAAAGGTCTCCAGGATTAGATTTGCTGCCCTCACATAGTAAAAGGTCTCCAGGATTAGATTTGTTGCCCTCACATAGTACAATGGCACTCCTGCTGTTTTCCCCAGTATGATAAGTAAGTTGCTCCTTTACGCTGCTGAGTGTCCTGGTGTCCCCACGGTCCCATGCCCTTAAACCAACTCTTTAGCTGTTGTTGATTTACTGCGTCTGGTAAACAAGCAATGCCACCATTAAAGTAATCCCATATTTGAGGAATCTCATTGTTGATCGTAATGCTTCTGGTAACATGAAGCATCGCTGACGTTTTAAAATTTCTATTGTCCTTGCGTGATTGCCATGAACATAATTAAGATGCTTCTTTTCATTTTGTATATGTTTCGTATATTCTTATTGACCAGCAACTGTTTACTTTCTATCTTTTTGTGCAGATAGGGATATCCATTTCACCTTGTTGCTATTGTGACCTTTTGGTGAACTGCAGAAAACACTTTTTTTGGAATGAGTGTCTTGTGCAGTTCAACTAAAATGTCACGTGGGCAACATCTCTCAATTTTGGTGGAACTGCACAAAATGGTGATTGGAGTTTCCAAAATCTCCGTCAAGTTCTGCTGGTAATCTCGTGCAACATTTTATTAGCCTTTGCAAGATGGAGCCATCACTGTCACCACAATGGCACTTTATTTTAGTGGAACTACACAAAAGGATAAGAAAATTATAGTTGCACCTTACATGAGCCGGACAGCCAACCTTAATGTTCCTCAATTTTAGTGCAACTACTAAAGAAGAACCTGCCAGCTCACAAGAGCAAGTACTTCTTGCTAGCTGAATGATGCAATCTTTGCTTCATTTCAGGTGAACTGCAGAAAAAGGCGCATGAATTGAATCATGGAACTCCAGGCAGACCTCATCCAAGTAGAGCTGGAGGTTGAGTTCAAGGAGGCCGCTATTAAAGCGAAATCATGCTCTCCTGTCTCCTTGTTTGTGCTGTGCAAACATGTTGTGCAAACAGGAATACTCAACTACAGATGTTGTGACGGTCAAGAGCATTCGCCAAGTTCTTCGATTGTATGACATGGCTAGCCAAGATGGATTTAATCCCGATATTCACTTTATCAAAAGGCTCTAATGGGTTGGTTCTGAATCTTGCAAGCTGGGAATCAGTGAGATGTGTAGGCATCTTTGTTGTACTTATTATTTGGATCTTATTTGTTGGTTCTGACTCTTGCAAGCTGGGAATCAATGAGATGTGTAGGCATCTTTGTTGTACTTATTATTTAGATCTTATTTGTTGGTTCTGAATCTTGCAAGCTGGGAAACACGGCATGATGATGCAGAGGACAACAACCATAACAAACAGTTCAAACTTGGTAGTATTATCTTTTGTGAAAGTGCGACAAATGTGATGATCGTGTGCGTCCTGAGAATAATAATTCTAATTGTTGTGCATGTTGATCCCGTGGCACTGATAGAACGAGCGAATGCATTGCTTGTTTTAAGTACAAATTTCTATTAAAGCTAATTAAATTTAAGTAAAGTGACCACTAACTCCTGTTATTACAGTACCAATACAGACCCGCTCATGAACCGATGTGTGGCCGAGGGTGCATCTTCTGCCGGGCGTGCAGCGGACGAGGGAGGGGTAGTAACTGTTGTCGCCTATACACACTTAGCTTACTGTTGGATCCAGTTCCCCAAGAGATGAAAAATGAACTGCTGCCGCCGCCTACACACTCGTTCACTCGAAGAGACTCCAATGGCGATCCGAGGGGTGAGCCTGCTGGATATGGACTTCAGCAAGGAGTTCCCCTTTGAGTTCGTCATTCAGTCCTATGGCTGCACCAAGTTGAATGTGATGTACACCAACGATACGGACTCGGTGAAGCTCTGCCTCGCCTCAGTCCTATGGTGCACCAGGTTCTGGAGCATTCGCCCATTTCATCGGCAGCGCCGACTGCACCTTCGCTGCGGTGGAGAGAAGGAAGAACGCGATGATTCGGCCATCTGGTGCAACAAGCTTGTCGACATCCAGAAGCAATACAAGAAGATCAGCAAGGGGCAAGAGAAGGACTCCGTGGTTAACCTCGCTGAGACCATCATCGACCCCTGATACACCAACATGAAAGAAGACGACCTGAACACGTGGGAGGTACCTCTGAATCTAGCCTACATAACCTACGCGGCCAAGGGCGCATACGCATCCTACGACATGTACATGCAGATCTTGGACATGAGGGCATGTCTGCTTCCCGTAACCGACGAGTACACGCACAGCCGCAGCATCATGATCAAGCGTGCCAGGAAGGTCTAGATGTCGTACTTTATCTGTTTATAAGCACCTTTATCATGTGAGTGTTTCATGCATTAGCCTATGTGTCGTAATTAATTATTTGATTTGTCCGAAATATTTCTTTTAAGAACCCATTAACCTGATTGCTTTTTTTAGTGGCAATTTGCTTATGTATGTAAACTAGTTCACTTGTCTGTAAAAAAACTAGTTCACTCGGCTGTCGTGCTTTGAATCTCCTTCCTCCCAACATATTCCCCTCCTCAGGTGGACCCAGCAGGTCTCTGAATTTTCTCCCACTTTCTTTTTCGATGTAAACTGAGTTTTCTCCCAGTACTTTCCCCTAGAACCAACTCAACTGTCCCACGTCTAGCCTAAAAAATAATAATACCCCACGTACTATTAACTCATCAAATTAAAATGATATTTTATTTCGTAAGTTGAAAGTTCTTACAAAATAATAATAATAATAATTGTTTATATATAACTTGGCAAGTTAACTGCTAGTGATTGCGTACATAAGCTTGCAAAGATTTTACTGACGTGCAATCATGTGTTTATGTTTTTATAACATTTCTCCGTCTAGCCCAACATGATATTTTCACCCAGCCCAGCAAGTCCGCGGCTTTCGAGAAAAATGCAAATGGGATTTAAATGGGCTGCATAGGTGCTACATCATTGTTTCACCCAACCCACCAAATGGACTAAAAAACAAATGGACTGGCAGCTGGGTCCACGGCCACAGCCCAGTTTTTTTGTGATTTGCCAAGTAAGTTGCTTTGTCAGGCCTGTTGGGCTGCAAATCTTTCAAGACGAGGAGAGCTTTCATTCGGCTGGCCGAGAAAATGGCCCATCAGTAAGGAGAAATGGGCTATACATTTTTAAAACACATCAAACCGGCAATTAGTTTCAAATATCTTTTTTTATTTCGAGATTTTAAATTACATTAATTTTTGTGTGTGGAGAATTTGTTGGATTTTATATTGATATACATTTATTTTTAAAATCAGTTTGAATGTGAGTCAAAATTTCGGGATTAAAAACAGTTCGGACCGCACCGAAATATGCAAAATTTTGTATAATTTTTTAACCGTGGCCACAATATGGGCTGTAATGCTAACAAAAAAGAATATGGGCTCCAAAAAAACCTTAAGAATTAGCAAATGGGTTGTATGCTGTTTTCCAAAGATTTGAGGCTTTCCTAAAAAAAAGGTTGACGCACAAGCA
This sequence comes from Triticum aestivum, assembly GCF_018294505.1. Taxonomy (NCBI): domain Eukaryota; kingdom Viridiplantae; phylum Streptophyta; class Magnoliopsida; order Poales; family Poaceae; genus Triticum; species Triticum aestivum. The sequence continues at coordinate 531,038,135 of NC_057800.1, forward strand.
GTGACTGTTGGATGGCCATCCAACGGCCGTCGTGCTTCTTTAATGTCTGCTCTTCCTGCTCCAGCCGTTCAAACAGGCGTTGGTGGGACTGCATGCTCCCTCCTTCCCGCGGCCGGCTCTGCTGCCGCGCAGGCCTCACCGCCCCACCATACTCCCATCGCTGGCCTAGCCATCCCTCTACTCATGCACACCTGCTGTTATTCTTCGGCGATGGCAGACGAACCAGTAAACCCCCGTACAGTCATACTCCCCTCCGCGTGGGAAACAACTGCCGAGTCTTCCATGCCTCCATGTCGTTCCCTTCCTAGGCCTCACCGTCGTCCACCGCCCTGGTGCTCTCGGCGCGGCTTGGTCAATGTGGTCAACGACCGACATGCATCTGAAGTGGACTTTACGTGGAGAGGCCGACATCTAGGTCCACGGCCGCACGCAAGGAAATTCCTCCTTATTACGCGCAAAATAATGATTCCTCCACCTAGCATCAGGGACCCACCGAAAGGGCCTTTGTATTTCACGAAAAAACGTTACCGCCGCTGACAGCTCGGACCCACCAGCTATATCTTCGCACGCAAGGAAGTGCCTCCTTATTACGCACAAAAAAAATGAATGCTCCCCCTGTTAGCTGGGACCCAGTATAGTGGTAGGCTGACTTGTTGGCCTACTAAGTTGATGGGGACTGAGGGCTTTGTCAACTTAGTCAATATGCACGATTCTAGCTCCAGTGACCGTATGATGTCCATCCAACGGCCGTAGTGCTTCTTCAACCTCTGGTCTTCTTGCTCCAGCCGCCCAAACCAGCGCCGGTCGTGCCTTGTGCTCCTGCCTCCCGTGGCCGGCTGCGATGCGGCGGAGGCCTCACCGCCCCCTACTATTCCCACCGCTGGCCAGGCCATCCCTCTACTCATCCACACCCCCTGTTATGCTGCGGCGATGGCAGCCTCACACCGCAGCGACCCAGTGAACCCTCGTACTCCTCTACGCGTGGGCATCCACTGTCGCGTCTTCCCCGGCTCCGCGCCATCCCCTTCCTAGGCCTCGCCGTCATCCACCGCCCTGGTGCTCTCGGCGCGGCATGGTCAACGTGGTCAAGGAACGGCTTCCATCGAACGTGGACTGTACGTGGAGAGGCTGACAGTTGGGTCCACGGCCACAGCAAGGAAGTGCCTCCTTATTACGTGCAAAATAATTATTCCTCCACCTGACAGCGGGACCCACTGGACGGGCCACCGTATTTCGCAAAAAAAACCTTTCCCCTGACTGCTGGGACCCACCAGCTACATCTTCGCACGCAAGGAAGTGCGTCCGGGCAAAAAAATGATTCGCCCCCTGACTGCTGGGACCCACCAGCTACATCTTCGCAGGCAAGGAAGTGCCTAACAGTCGAGACTGATACATCTCCGTCGTATCTATAATTTTTGATTGTTCCATGCCAATATTATTCAACTTCCATATACTTTTTGGCAACTTTTTATACTATTTTTGGGACTAACATATTGATGCAGTGCCCAGTGCTAGTTCCTGTCTGTTGCATGTTTTTGGTTTCGCAGAATATCCATATCAAACGGAGTCCAAACAGGATAAAAACGGACGGAGCTTATTTTTGGAAAATATGGAAAATTTGGAAGGAACATCAACTCGAACCAGTGCCCGAGGTGGTCACGAGGCAGGGGGGCGCCCCCCCCCCTGGGCGTGCCCCTACCCTCGTGAGCCCACCGTAAGGCGGTTGACGCTCTTCTTTTGCCGCAAGAAAGCTAATATTCAGGAAAAAAATCACGGCGAAGGTTTCAGGCCAATTGGAGTTACGGATCTCCATATATACATGAAACGGTGAAACAGAGCCAGGAGAGAACGCCAAAACAAAGAGAGATAGATCCAATCTCGGAGGGGCTCTCGCCCCTCCCACGCCATGGGAGCCAAGGACCAGAGGGGAAACCCTTCTCCCATCTAGGGAGGAGGTCATGGAAGAAGAAGAAGAAGAAGGGGGGGCCCTCTCCCCCTTGCTTCCGGTGGCGCCAGAGTGCCGCCGGGGGCCATCATCATCACCGCCATCTTCACCAACAACTTCACCGCCTTCACCACCAACTCTTCCCCCCTCTATGCAGTGGTGTAACCTCTCTCTTACCCGCTGTAATCTCTACTTAAACATGGTGCTCAACGCTATATATTATTTCCCAATGATGTATGGCTATCCTATGATGTTTGAGTAGATCTGTTTTGTCCTAATGGCTATTTGATGATCGTGATTGGTTTGAGTTGTATGTTTTCTTATTGGTGCTATCCTATGGTGCTCTCCGTGTTGCGCAAGCATGAGGGATTCCCACTGTAGGGTTTGCAATATGCTTATGATTTGCTTATGGTGGGTGGCGTGAGTGACAGAAGCACAGACCCGAGTAAGTAGGTTGTTTGCGTATGGGATAAAGGGGACTTGATGCTTTAATGCTATGGTTGGGTTTTACCTTAATGAATCTTTAGTACTTGCGGATGCTTGCTAGAGTTCCAATCATAAGTGCATATGATCCAAGTAGAGAAAGTATGTTAGCTTATGCCTCTCCCTCAAATAAAATTGTAATAATGATTACCGGTCTAGTTATCGATTGCCTAGGGACAAATAACTTTCTTGTTGACAAAAGCTCTCTACTAAAACTAATTTAGTTGTGTCTTTATCTAAACAGCCCCTAGCTTTTATTTTTGTGTTCTTTACTTTCTTGCAAGCTTACCCAAAAACACTTACAAAGTACTTCTAGTTTCATACTTGTTTCCGATAAAGCGAACGTCAAGCGTTGTATCGGTGGTCGATAGAACTTGAGGGAATATTTGTTCTACCTTTAGCTCCTCGTTGGGTTCGACACTCTTACTTATCGAAAGAGGCTACAATTGATCCCCTATACTTGTGGGTTATCAAGACTTTTTTCTGGCGCCGTTGCTAGGTAGCAATAGCGTGGGGTGAATATTCTCGTGTGTGCTTGTTTGCTTTATCACTAAGTAATTTTTATTTGCTGTTCTTAGTTGTTCTTTATCTTTATTTATGGATATGGAACACGAAATACCAAAAAATTAGGTGTACTTTCCGCTCATGGAGATGGGGAACCTCCTAAAACCCTCGATGTTGGTTATGTGAAAAATATTATGTACTACTTTAATAATCCTGAGAAAACCCCATTCAATTATGTAATGGGAGTAACATTGGATCAACGTGAATACTTTAGGGATTACCGCTTGACACAAAAAGGGAAACTATTATGGGATCAAATTCATATATTGAATTGGTATGCTAGGCAACTATGCTTGAGATATGATTATACTTGTTGCTCTAAGGTGAAGGCTCCACACCTTCCCTTTTCATGTGAATTTAATGATAATGAAACCTTAGCTTCTTATGCTAATGGTATATATGATTACTATGATGTGGAACAAATATAAGAATTTGTTGCTTTTATGGGTGCTTATGAAATTGAATCTATGTTTAAAGAGTTTGAAGATTTTGACGATGCTGTTTATAGACCTGAAAATTTAGCTATCCTGAAATATTGTTATGAGAATTATGAATACAATTACGAAATTAATGCGCTTATTAAGAAAGTCTCCGCTGTCCAAGAAGAGATTAATATTTTGCAGGAGTCTATGGAAGAAGAAATTGATGAAACTGTGAGCTCATTGGATGAGAAAGATGAGGAGAAGAGCAAAGAACAAAAGGAGGAAGAGCGGATTGATCACCCGTGCCCACCTTCTAATGAGAGTAACTCTTCAACTCATACATTGTTAAATTTCCCTTCGTGCTTACCGAAGGATGAATGCTATGATAATTGCTATGATCCCGTCGATTCTTTTGAAATATCCCTTTTTGATGATGCTTGCTATGCTTGTGGCCAAGATGCCAATATGAATTATGCTTATGGAGATGAACTTGCTATAGTTCCTTATGTTAAACATGAAATTGTTTCTATTGCACCCACGCATGATAGTCCTATTATCTTTTTGAATTCTCCCGATTACACTATATCGGAGAAGTTTGCACTTATTAAGGATTATATTGATGGGTTGCCTTTTACCGTTGCACATGATGATCTTGATGAATATAATATGCATGTGCTTGCTGCTCCTACTTGCAATTATTATGAGAGAGGAACTATATCTCCACCTCTCTATGTTTCCAATATGATAAAATTGCAAGAAACTGTTTATACTATGCATTGGCCTTTACTTTGTGTGCATGAATTGTTCTTTTATGACATGCCGATGCATAGGAAGAGAGTTAGACTTCGTCATTGCTTTATATATGTTACCTGGTGCTCACCACTAAATTATAAATCATTGTTAATTAAAATTGGCTTTGATATACCTTGGGATCCGGGTGGATTCATTACTTGAGCACTATACGCCAAGCTTAATGGCTTTAAAGAAAGCGCTGCCAGGGAGACAACCTGGAAGTTTTAGAGAGTCATTTATTTCTGTTGAGTGCTTTCATATAGTTTAAAATAAACAAAAATAAAGAGGGGAACCCAAAACTTTTTCAAAAAGAAAAGTGAAAGTGAGAGAGACGAACATTGTGAAAGTGGGGAACGTCCTTGAACTTTGTTCATGCCCATGGGAACTTTGTGAATCTTAATTACAGAAACCTTTCAACAAAAATAATTATCCCCTTGTACAATTCCATTGTATTATAAAAATAATGTGCCAAGGTTTGCCTTTAGGATGTTTACATTTGCTTGATGGTTTGTAAGGTAATTCCTAACAACATATAGCTCATTGAACTAATCCTCTTTCACGATGATCATTTCAGAAAGTTCAATGATTGGCATGGCATGGACTAGGAATGTGGACCCCTCAATATGCTAAGGAGACACATTGGCTCAAGCTCAAGACTCTACATTTTCATTTTAGTGATCCAAGATCACATTGAGTCCATAGGAAAAGCCAATACTATTAAAAGGGGATGAGGTGTTGCTTAATGGCTTGCTTGCTCAAAATGCTTAGTGATATGATCCAAAAGCCCTCAACCACTTTCTCATTTCCACATATGTCCCAAACCAAAAGTCAAACTTGGCCCCACCGATTTGATTTATCCGGCGCCACCGAGTTCATTTGACATAGCCACTGCCAGAAACCCTAATCAGTTCCGTCTCACCGATAGGGGTCTCGGTCTCACCGATATGGGATTGCAAACTCTATGTTTCCCTTTGTAATGTTTCAGTCAAACCGAGATGAGCGATCGGTCCCACCGAGTTCGTAATGCAAACTCTCTGTTTCCCTTTCTAACGTTTCGGTCTCACCAAAATGAGCGATTTTTGGTCCCACCGAGTTTGCCTGACCAACTCTTTGTTTGCCTATTACAGAAATTGGTCTTACCGAGTTTATGTGATCAGTCTCACCGAGATTACGTTATGCCCTAACCCTAATGAAATCGGTCCCACCGAGTTGACATGTCAATCCCACCGAAAATCCTAATGTTCACATTTTGAACTGAATCGGTCTGACCGAGTTTCATGATTCGGTCCCACCGAGTTTGGTAAATTATGTGTAAAGGTTAGATTTTGTGTGGAGGCTATAAATACCCCTCAACCCACTCTTCATTCATAGAGAGAGTGAGGGAGTCCTGGATTAGGGGGTCTCCGGACAGCCAGACTATATCCTTTGGCCGGACTGTTGGACTATGAAGATACAAGATTGAAGACTTCGTCTCATGTCCGGATGGGACTCTACTTGGCGTGGAAGGCAAGCTAGGCAGTACGGATATGGATATCTCCTCCTTTGTAACTGACCTTGTGTAACCCTAACCCCCTCCCGTGTCTATATAAACCGGAGGGTTTTAGTCCATAGGACAACATACAATCATACCATAGGCTAGCTTATAGGGTTTAGCCTCTCCGATATCGTGGTAGATCAACTCTTGTAATACCCATATAATCAAGAATAAATAAAGCAGGACCTAGGGTTTTACCTCCATCAAGAGGGCCTGAACCTGGGTAAAACATAGTGTCCCCTACCTCCTGTTACCATCCGCCTTAGACGCACAGTTCGGGACCCCCTACCCGAGATCCGCCGGTTTTGACACCGACATTGGTGCTTTCATTGAGAGTTCCTCTGTGTCGTCGCCGTTAGGCTTGATGGCTCCTACTATCATCGATAGCGATGCAGTCCAGGGTGATACTTTTCTCCCCGGACAGATCTTTGTGTTCGGCGGCTTCGCACTGCGGGCCAACTCGATTGGCCATCTGGAGCAGATCGAAAGTTATGCCCCTGGCCACCAGGCCAGGTTTGGAAGCTTAAACTACATGGCCGATATTCGCGGGGACTTGATCTTCGACAGATTCGAGACCCTGCCTTGTGCGCCACGCGGTCACGATGAGTACGATTTAGCTCTACCATCGGAACGTATTCAGGAGATCGCCCTGGCAGCCGCTCCGAGCCTCAATTCGGAGCCAGTTGCGCCATCCATGGACGGGTGGATAGACCCCGTCATGGAGGCCGTATCCTCAGCGGCGATCGAGCCGAATATCGACCTTACCCTTCATGAGAGCCGTGTTGTCAAACTGCCGGATCCTTCTCCGGCCACGCGCTCCGAACTGCCTGCGCCTGTTCCCATCGAATCCGATTGGGCGCCGATCATGGAGTTTACCTCCGCGGATATTTTACAGCACTCGCCCTTCGGCGACATACTGAACTCATTAAGGTCTCTCTCCTTGTCAGGAGGATCCTGGTTGAACTATGTCCGGTAGGATTGGGATGCGGATGACGAAGAAATTCGCCGCCCACCCACCACCCACTTAGTAGCCACTGTCGACGACTTAACCGACATGCTCGACTTCGACTCCGAAGACATCGATGGTATGGACAACGATGCGGGAGACGAAGTGGAACCACTGCCCATAGGGCACTGGACAGCCACCTCATCATACGATATATACATGGTGGACACACCCAAAGAAGGCAATGGCGACGAGACAACGGAGGATGACCCCTCCAAGAAGCAACCCAAGCGCCGATGTCAGCGGTGCCACTCTAAGTCCCGCCAAGGCAAAAGTGGTGATACCGGCACAGGAGATAATAGCACTCCGGACAGTGCCGAAGACAGCAACAATCCCCTCTAGCACGATTTAGGGCAGGAGGATGGAGAAGCCAGCCCTCCAGAGAGAGCGACAGACGGAGAGACGGAGGATGATAATTACATGCCTCCCTCCGAAGACGAGGCAAGCCTCGACGATGACGAATTCTTCGTGCGTGAGGATCTCGTCGAACAAGAGCGCTTTAAGCGTCGGCTTAGCCACGGCAAATAGCCTTAAGAAAAAGCAACAGCAGTTTCAAGCTGATCAAGATTTGCTAGCTGATAGATGGAGTAAAGTCCTCGCGGCCGAGGAATATAAACTCGAACGCCCCTCCAAGAGTTACCCAAAGTGCAGGTTATTACCCCGACTGGAGGAGGAAGCACCAAAACCTACATCTCCGGCGTGTGACGCGGCTGACCGGCCACCTCGTGGCCGCGACAGAGAAGCATTCCAGCCAAAAGCTCAGCCCGCACCCCGACGCCATTCAAATAAAAAGGCATGGGGAAATACGCCAGACCTACGAGACGTATTGGAGGATAAAGCAAAACATGCAAGATCGATCTACGGGTCACGAGGGTGCGCCATTATGCGAGACGATAATTGTCACGCCGGATACAGTAAAGTAAATCCGGCCGGGCCGAACACAGCGGGCAAGACCCATTCGAGTTGCGTCGCGACATAAGCCCAATACAGAGGCGCCGCACACCCCTTATGCTTCACAGATGAAGTAATGGATCATCAAATCCCAGAGGGTTTCAAACCCGTAAATATAGAATCATACGACGGCACAACAGATCCTGCGGTATGGATCGAGGACTTCCTCCTGCACATCCACATGGCCCGCGGTGATGACCTAGACGCAATCAAATACCTCCCACTCAAACTCAAAGGACTTGCTCGGCATTGCTCAACAGCTTGCCAGCAGAGTCCATTAGCTGTTGGGAAGATCTGGAAGCTGCATTCCTCGACAACTTTCAGGGCACTTATGTGCGACCACCAGATGCCGATGACTTGAGCCATATAATTCAGCAGCCAGAGGAATCGTCCAGGCAATTCTGGACACGGTTCCTAACAAAGGAAAATAAAATCATCGACTGTCCGGATGCAGAGGCCCTAGCAGCTTTTAAGCACAACAACCATGACAAATGGCTCGCCCGGCACCTTGGCCAGGAAAAGCCGAAATCTATGGCAGCCCTCACAACACTCATGACCCGCTTTTGTGCGGGAGAGGACAGCTGGTTGGCTCGCAGCAATAACATATCAAAGAAACATGGTACTTCGGATACCAAGGACGGCAACGGCAGGTCACGTCACAACAAACATAAGCGCCGCATTAACAGCGACAATACCGAGGATACGGCAGTTAATGTCAGATTCAAAGGCTCTAAGCCCGGTCAGCGGAAAAAGCCATTCAAAAGAAGCACTCCGGGCCCGTCCAGTTTGGACCGTATACTCGATCGCTCATGTCAAATACACGGCACCCCCGACAAGCCAGCCAACCACACCAACAGGGATTGTTGGGTGTTCAAGCAGGCCGGCAAGTTAAATGCCGAAAACAAAGATAAGGGGACACATAGCGATGACGAGGAGGAGCCCCGGTAGCCGAACACCGGAGGACAGAAGAGGTTCCCCCCACAAGTGCGGACGGTGAACATGATATACGCAACCCACATCCCCAAGAGGGAGCGGAAGCGTGCGCTCAGGGACGTATATGCGTTGGAGCTAGTCGCCCCAAAGTTCAACCCATGGGCCTCCTGTCCGATCACCTTCGATCGCAGGGACCACCCAACTAGTATTCGTCATGGCGGATTCGCCGCACTGGTCCTAGACCCAATCATTGACAGATTTCACCTCACTCGAGTCCTCATGGATGGCGGCAGCAGCCTGAACCTGCTTTATCAGGACATAGTGCGCAAAATGGGTATAGACCCCTCAAGGATCAAACCCACAAAAACGACCTTTAAAGGCGTCATACCATGTGTAGAGGCCCATTGCACAGGCTCAGTCACACTGGAAGTGGTCTTCGGATCCCCATATAACTTCCAAAGCGAAGAGTTAATCTTCGATATAGTCCCGTTCCGCAGTGGCTATCATGCACTGCTCGGGCGAACCACATTTGTGAGATTCAATGCGGTACCGCATTACGCATAACTCAGTCTCAAGATGCCAGGACCTCGGGGGGTCATTACAGTTAATGGGAACACAGAGCGCTCTCTCCGAATGGAGGAGCACACTGCGGCCCTCGCAGCAGAAGCGCAAAGCAGCCTCTTAAGGCAATCCACTAGTTCGGTGATTAAGGACCCGAACACCTTCAAGCGCGCCCGGAGTAATCGGCAACAGGACCACTTGGCACATTTCGAGCTCGCATAGCAATGCGGCCCCCACCCCGGCCCAAGTCAAACGGTGAAATCCATGCCACGCGTACATAATTACGCATTAAAATACCATGGGCACAAGTAGGGAGGGGGCACGACTATGACACGCTCCAAGACGCGGCTCAACCGCACTAGGGGCTTCCCACTTTGTTATTTTTCTCTTTCAGGATGTTAATCTCTGGAAAGCCTGTCCGGCGACATGATTGCCGAACACATGATGCAGTAACCAAGGAGGCAGAAAGCTACGTCACACCACGGAACTCTCTGGTGGATTACGATAATGAGTGAAATACTTGCTTTAATACTATTCCTCAGCTTGCCCTTGGAGGGGACATAGTCCTACTTTTTGCTTATCGCACTACCTGTATCATTCTGCTTTAACGCACCTTTTTGAATAAACAATGCATAGCATTAAGACTATTGTTGCATTATTCTTTTATAATTATATATATATATATATGTTCATTCATGGCATCCAGCACTTGTACACTCTGGTACGGCCAATACGCTAGGGGCTTAAGCATACCCCATAATACGGCATGAGAAGTCCGAACACTTTCAACAGTGCAGCACCCCGAACTTATAGCATTATATGCATCATCTCCGAATCATGTCTTGGGTCAATAGTTGGGTTTGCCCGGCTCCCATGTTTTGGTACCTTACATTCCGCTATATCGGCTAAGGTAGCACTGGGAGAACAACTGCGATTGTGCCCCGGTTCTGCTGGGCTAAGCACCTCAGTAGAGAAAGCTAAAACTGACTGTCATGATAAGGCGAGAGACTGGTCGCTGTTCGAGAGGTTTCAAGTCCGTAAAGACTTATGCCGCTTAGAGCGAGGAGTCGGCCCTGTCCGGTTTAAGGCGTGTATAGCGCCCCGAATTCGGCCTTCCGAATACTAGGGGCTTCGCCGAAATTTAAAATTATAGAATTCTATGGCTAAGTGAGAGTGATAACGCATTATAGTCCGATTGCCTGGTTCGTTGTGCTGAGCACCTCCCTCGAAGGACCCAAAAATGGGAACAAGAGTGTTCAGGTTTATCCCGAACACCCCAGCACTCGTGGCATGGGGGCAGAAGCCAACGACTAGCCATCTCTCAGATTTGATAAACAGTCGAACAGAAGGTAATATTTTAAATTCAAACAAGCGTTGCATAGCGCATATGAACAAGTTTTCATAATACAGGATTGCACGAGCAAGTTTACTCAGATATTACATCTTTCGTACACTCGTCCGCTACGAAACGGGCACCCTTCAGGATACCCTCATAGTACATCTCGGGGTGGCGATGCTCCTTGCCCGCCGGCGGCCCTTCCTTCACCAGCTTCACGGCGTCCGTCTTGGCCCATTGCACCTTGACACGGGCGAAAGCCCGATGTGCACCTTCGATACAGACGGACCGCTTAATGACTTCCAGCCGGGGGCAGGCATTCACAAGCCGCCTCACCAGGACGAAGTAGCTATTGGGAAGGGCATCGCCAGGCCACATCCGGACTATAAAGCCCTTCATGGCATGTTCGGCCGCCTTGTGCAGCTCGACCAGTTGCTTCAGCTGGTCGCTCAGAGGCATCGGGTGTTCGGTCCCAGTATACTGAGACCAGAACAGCTTCTCCGTTGAGCTTCCCTCCTTGGCCTGGTAAAACTGTGCGGCATCCGACACGCCGCGGGGCAAATCTGCGAATGCTCCTGGAGAGCTCCGGATTCGGGTAAGTAACAAGTAATTTACTCTCACATGCTTGCTTTGCATATAGAATGCCTTACCCGCCTCTATCTTCTTCATCGCATCAATCTCCTGGAGGGCCTTTTGGGCTTTGGCCTTGGCACTCTTTGCACTCTCAAGGGCCGCGACAAGCTCGGACTCTCGCGTCTTCAAGTCAAGCTCCAACGCCTCATGCTTCGTCACGAGAGCGTGGAGCTCTTGCTGCACCTCGCCCACCCGTGCCTCTTGTTTTTCCCGCTTGGTGCACTCCTGGGCCGCTTTGTTTACGGCCTCGGATAGCGCTTGCTTCAGGGTTGCCACTTCGGTCGTGGCCCCTGGCAAATTAAAGATGATCCTATCATTTTGCAATCGCATCCTTTTTGTATATATACACATTTATAGACTAGGTATTACTTACCTCTGTTCTCCTCGAGCTGCCTCTTGGCAAGGCTGAGCTCTCTCTTGGACCCTTCAAAGTCCTGCTTCAGAACGGCGACCTCCGCAGTCAGTGCGGCAGAGGTCAGCAGTGAAGCCTGCATATGCATATAGACATACTTATATTAGACTCCTGCAGATATTAGTTGATCCTTTATTCGGCTTTTCTTTTTGAACACCAAACAGAGCATCAGGGGCTACTGTCTATGCGGTAATATTTTTCCTATATTTCAAATACTTACCTCAAAGCCTGTTAGAAGGATGGCACAGGCTTCAGTCAGTCCGCTCTTGGCGGACTGAACCTTCTGGATCACCGCACTCATAATAGTGTGGTGTTCTTCGTCGATGGAAGCGCTGCGAAGCGCTCCTAGCAGATTGTCCGGTGCCTCTGGATGGATAGAGGTCACCGGCACAGGCGTCTTGCCCCTTTTGGAAGGAGGCTGCCTGCCCGAGTCCGGAACCACTGGAGGTTCCGGCGCGGTGTTCGGCTGAGGGCCGAACTCGGAGCCCTCGGGATCCTGCTCCCTCTGCTCCCGGAGTCTGCAAGGTCGCCTTGAGGTGCCTCCGAGACTGTCTCCCCTCGACCCGGTGCCTCTTGAGACAACACCTTGGCGTTGTCTGTAGGGCAAGGGGAGGTAGCGATCGGAAGTGGATCGCTATCCATATCCGACGAGTCCAGGGAGTCGTCCGATGAGGATACGTCGATGCGGGCTCGGGGCGGTCTACATAATCATAATTCGGTGTTAGGAGAAGCAGTGCGACAAAGGTATGCTATGAGTTACTCTGGTATCCGAAAACTTACGACTTCGCTAGGGCTTGGCCCTGAGCAGCACTCGTCTTCGCCTTCGGCGCGGTGGTGGGGAGTAGTCCGGAAGGAGAGTCCTTCCCTTCTTGGACCCTTCGGCCCCCCAGGGGGCGGCCTTCCTTTCTTGTCTCCCCCGACTGGAGGGGGAGCATCTTCATCTTTCTCCTCGTCTTCGGGGGAGGAGTGCGTCGCGGAGTCATCGACGATGAGTCCGATACCACCTGGCCGGGAACTCTTTCGGTCCCTTGCCTTCTTGGTCTTCTCCGGCACCTTGTAAGGAGCCGGAGTCAGCATCTTCGTCAGAGCGTCTGCAGGTCTTCGGGTAGAGGGGCCGGATAGTCGAGTCCGCCCTATCTCTCCAGTCCTGTTAAAGGCATGGAGCTTTAGATCCAGCCATGTTAAGCAAATATCATGAAATAACATACCCACGGATGGCCTGCGCTGAATCGTCATCCTCATAGGGGGGAGGGACCTTGCGCTCTTGAACAACACCCTCCAGGCGTCCTCTGGTCATATCAAGAGCCTGCAAGTTTGTGCTGGCCGGATGAACTGTCGGTGTCAAAACGGCGGATCTCGGGTAGGGGGTCCCCGAACTTGCGTCTAGGCCGGATGGTAACAGGAGGCCAGGGGACACGATGTTTTACCCAGGTTCGGGCCCTCTTGATGGAGGTAAAACCCTACGTCCTGCTTGATTATATTGATGATATGGGTAGTACAAGAGTAGATCTACCACGGAGATCAGAGAGGCTAAACCTAGAAGCTAGCCTATGGTATGATTGTTGTTCGTCCTACGGACTAAAACCCTCCGGTTTATATAGACAAGGGAGAGGGCTAGGGTTACACAGAGTCGGTTACAATGGTAGGAGATCTACATATCCGTATCGCCAAGCTTGCCTTCCACGCCAAGGAAAGTCCCTTCCGGACATGGGACGAAGTCTTCAATCTTGTATCTTCATAGTCCAGGAGTCCGGCCGAAGGTATAGTCCGGCTATCCGGACACCCCCTAATCCAGGACTCCCTCAGTAGCCCCCGAACCAGGCTTCAATGACGACGAGTCCGGCGCGCAAATTGTCTTCGGCATTGCAAGGCGGGTTCTCCTCCAAATTCCGTGTACCTGTTGAATAATGTCCGGTTTCTTGTAAATGTAGCGCTCCTTGGCTTCTACGCCCAATAATGGCCGTCTTCCACGTGTCAAACGAATACGAAAAGTCAGGGTGTTTTTATATTTACACCCCTAGCCGCGTGAATGAGCCGCCTATTTAAGGGGACGAGGATTTAGATCCAAACCACACCTTCTCCCTTCCGCGAGTATTCATCAGAGCGTATCCGACAGAGGTCCATTCTATCATGGCCGGCCGCCGCAGCTCCTCCTCTCGCCCTTCCAGCCCTCAGCCTGGAGATTGGAAGAGATGCTCCATCCCGCACAGCGATCTAGTGACGCTCCAGACCAAGGGATTTCTCCCCCCGGCCTATATGGTCCCGGTTCGAGCCGGACTTGCCACCTATAATGGCGGAGAGCAAGCGGAGAGCGCCCCCAATCCCTCCAAAGGAGAGCGGGTATGCCTTGTCCCTTACTTAATAAGAGGGCTCGGATTTCCAATTCATCCGTTTCTCCGGGGGCTCCTGGAGTTCTATGGCCTCCAGCTGCACAACCTCACGCCTGCCTCCATATTGCATATCGCGGGCTTCGTAGCCCTTTGCGAGCTGTTTTTGGGCTGTGAGGCTCATTTCGCGCTGTGGAAAAGGCTATTCTGCCTTGTGCCCCGTTCTCAGAAGGGGTCAATATATCAAGTGGGCGGAGCCGAAGTGTGGCGCATCGCCGGGACCGGATATCTATCCGGAACCCCAAAGAAGGCGTCCGAGGACTGGCCTTCGGAATGGTTTTATATAGAGGACGTCCAGCTGCCGGATCCTGTCCGGATCGGCCTCCCTGAGTTTGACAGTGCTCCCCTAAAAAAGCGCCTAAGCTGGCGTCCATGGAGCCCTTAGAGGGAAAGCGACAAGGACATTCTTTACCTGATGGGCCAGATAAGATTGTTAGCTCATTCCGGACTGACCATGATCGGGGTCATGGCCGCATGCATCATGCGAGGGGTGCAGCCGCTTCAGTATAGAGGCCACCCCATGTGGGACTTCAACGGGGAGGACGACGCCACCCGCTACGGCCGTAAGGGGCCGGATTCGGCTGCCGCTCTAATAAAGATCTTGTCCGCTTTGTACAAGGGAGAAGAGGAGGAATTTCTCCGCGTCAACCCACAGGGTGGATTTTCTATGTACAATCCCCCAAGTTGGGTAAGTGGACACTTTTACTTGCCCATCCGTTTTATATTCCCATCGTTAAATATTCAGTCTAACGACTTCAACGCAGGAACTGCGCCAGGCTGTTAAAGAAATAAACAGCCCTCCTCCACAACCCGAGGATCCGGGACGGTCCCTCGACCCGGCCTCTCAAGAGGATCCGGACTTATCTGTGGAGCTGATTGATGGGGTGTTTCATCAATTGAGCAAGGACAACGCCTTGGTGGCCATTACGGCCGATTACCCAGGGCTACTCCCAGCCTCACAGGTAACTGAGACCGAAGTCCCAGCACTTTGAAAAGGGATCTATCCTCGCGTGTTTTCGATTGCCGTATGACAACCGTGTTTTGCAGGGGAGGTCCTTGAGACGGGAGGCCGAGCCTGCGGCGACTAGCCAACGAGGGGCGGCAAGGCCCCGCAGGCTGAAAAGAAGTGCGGTCCGGACTGAGATGCCGGCGCAAAGGTATAGTGCGCCATCCTATTCCCTGGTGTTATTCCTTCAAGGTATATTAACGCTCGTGCTTTCTTCAGGACGAAGAGACCTCACCGGACTATATCCGGAGAGGTTTCCAATCGCGCCTCCACCAGCCAGGCTCCAAAGCCTGGTCCGGAAGCGGAGGCGAACACAAGGTGTGCACCAGACGCTCCTCCGACAGAGGATGCGGACAGGCTGTCTGCCACCAATTCCGAGGTGGAGAGTGCCATGAACCACAGGCGTCGCCAGACTATTCTTCGCGACGCTTGTTTCTCCCAAGAGGCATTGGATGCCTTCGATTCGGGAGATGCGTACCTCTGTGCCGCTCAAAATGGTCTAGCCAGAGCCACGGAGCAATATGTAAAAGACATACGGGTAAGAAAATTTTGGTAATTATATATATACCAGTAGCCCCCGAGACTTGAAACAGTTAGAATAACTGATTTAAGGATCATTTATTATGCAGGTTCTTACAGAAAAGAATACCCTACTGTCCCAGGAGCTGGAAGAGTGCAAAGCCCAACTTGAGGCCGCATTGGCCGCAGCAGGGGAGCCTAAGGAGACCCCCTCTGGTAATATACACTTCGAAAAATAAGTATTTTGCGAAGTGCGGCATGGGTGCAAATCTGACAAATGGAATTGCAGATGACGCCGGATTTAATTCGGACAAGCAACATCTCCTACGCCAGCTGAAGGCTGGTGAGAATGTGCTGACAAAGGTGAGGCGGGAGAAGAACGATCTCCAAGATGCCAACACCAAGCTGGGCGTGGAACTGAAGGATGTTCGTGCCCAGCTATTGGACTCTGTTAAGGAGAATCAGCGGCTTCGACGTGGCATATATAGTAAGTGCTTAAACGAACTTTGAAAAAAGAGTTTAGCGAGGAAGTCGACTAACAGAGTAATGTCTGTAGGTATGCTAACAAGTCGTCCTGCAGAGGAAATGCCCCGTTCTACGGGTGACCTTCTTCCCGAGCTCTCACAACTGCACGAGCTAGTTCGGCTGGTGATGCAAGGCATCGCCCAGGCTTTGTGGCCATCCGTCTCCATGCCCGAAGGCCTTGGAGAGCTTGTAGAGAAGCTGAAGGGAGCGCGGCGGCGCTTCCGATTGTGGAAGTTGTCGGCCTGCCGTCAAGGCGCCAGGGAGGCCTGGGCCATGGTGAAGACGCGGTACACGAAGGCTGACCCAAACCACATGGCCGAGGTCGGACCCATAGGGCCCGATGGGAAGGAGATCCCTGTGAGCTTAGTATATGGCCAAGTAGAGTTGGCCGCAAAGTATTCCCAATAGGACTGTAAAGTAGACAGCCTATTAGATGGTATTGAAGAGGAATACAATCAGTCAGATTGATTATGTAATTTTAATTGACATGTGTAATGCCTTCTAGCAGGATTGTAGATCGTTTGTCATGGCTGACCTTTTCGCTTCAACCTCGGGACCTGACGGCCCGGAGTGTGTCCGAATACCCTCGCGGTTATATAAGAACCGGGGTATGCATGGAGACCAGGCGTAGGGGTCATTAGTGCTTGAACAGACAAGTGCCCAACTAGTTATGTTATATTACATGGTTAGTAAGAAACATCTTCCAGGGAGAATAGTTCCGTTAGGGGTTCCTTTCCCTGGGAGGCATGCCCTAAAGTGCATGTCCATTCTGCGAAAAGAGGCGCAGGAAAAACATCTGGGGGCGTATAGATAAAAAAAAAAGATCATCTTTAGTTCACCGACCGAATATTCCCTTAAGAACGCTAGCTTTCGGCTTCACCCAGTCTGAGGTACACATCCGGCTGACCCGGCAGTAACAATCGCAGAGGTGCTCCCTTTACCACCTAGCCGAACAATCGGGAACGTAGGGGTAAGCACAGGAGCCAAGCAACCCAGCTTGGCCAAAACTTAAGTCATATCGATGCATATCATGGCGAATAAAAGGTACATGCGGAAGTGTGACACATGTGTTGGGCATGAAGCCCGTATAAATAAGCTTCTGTTTAAAGAAGCCCCCAGGTTTAATGAGCGCGGATAGCGCGTCATTTTATGAGCCTTTAAAGGCTATAAGAGAGAGAGGAGAAGGAGAGAAATGTAAGACAGAAAGTATGTAAAAAATGGACAGAGGAAGGAGACGAACACAGAGTCCGGCGCTAGGCATAGAATCTTCGGAGACGGGCTGCGTTCCATGGGTTCGGCTCGAGTCGGTTATCCGATGCATCTCGCAGGCGGTACGCTCCACCAGTCAGGACTTGGTCAATTATGAAGGGACCTTCCCACTTGGGCTTGAGTTTGTCCTTTTTCTTGTCCGGCAGGCGTAGAACTAATTCGCCAACGTTGTAATTTTTGGCCCGTACTTCTCTGCTTTGGTATCTTCGAGCCTGCTGTTGATAGAATGCGGAACGGGCTTTTGCCACGTCTCGCTCTTCCTCCAAGGCGTCCAAACTGTCCTGCCGATCGAGCTCGGCTTCTCTTTCTTCGTACATGCGCACTCGAGGTGAGTCATGAATTATGTCGCAGGGCAAAACTGCCTCTGCGCCGTACACCATGAAGAATGGTGTGTATCCGGTGGTGCGATTCGGCGTGGTCCGCAGCCCCCAGAGTACGGAGTCGAGCTCCTCTACCCAGTGCGTATTAGATTCCTTGAGGGACCGCACTAATCTGGGTTTGATGCCGCTCATGATAAGACCATTTGCACGTTCGACCTGGCCGTTGGTTTGTGGGTGATAGACGGAAGCATAATCGAGCTTGATGCCCATGTTTTTGCACCAGAGTTTTACCTCATCGGCCGTAAAGTTCGTGCCGTTATCAGTGATGATGCTGTGGGGGACGCCGTAACGGTGTACAACCCCGGATATAAAGTCTATCACCGGTCCGGATTCGGCCGTCTTAACAGGCTTGGCTTCTATCCATTTGGTGAACTTATCCACCATGACCAGTAAGTATTTTTTCTTGTGGGTTCCGCCTTTAAGGGGTCCAACCATGTCAAGCCCCCAGACCGCGAAGGGCCAGGTGATGGGGATAGTTTGGAGGGCGGTGGGTGGCATATGGCTTTGGTTTGCAAAAAGCTGGCAACCAACGCATCGTTGGACTAAGTCCTGGGCGTCTGCCCGGGCCGTCGGCCAATAAAAGCCTGTACGGAAGGCCTTGCTTACAAGGGACCGAGCTGCAGCGTGATGTCCACCGAGTCCGGCATGAATTTCAGCCAGGAGGTTCCGCCCTTCCTCTTCGGAGATGCACCTTTGAAGGACTCCGGTAGTGCTTTTCTTATAAAGCTCTCCCTCATGGACTTTATAGGCTTTAGATCGCCACACTATGTAGCGTGCCTCATTTTGGTCCTCAGGGAGTTCCTGCCTGGTAAGGTAGGCGAGGAATGTTTTTGTCCACGGGGTGATGACGGCCATTATTACGTGGGCTGAAGGTGTTATTTCATTGGCAGAGCCTCCAATTATGTCAGAGTGTTCGGTGTCGGGCAGTGCGGTTGGGTCCGGGCTGTTATTGCCAGGTTCCCCTTCCCATACTACGGACGGCTTGAACAGCCTTTCCAAGAAGATGTTGGGGGGGACTACATCGCGTTTTGCGCCGATGCGTGCCAGGACATCTGCCGCCTGATTATTTTCCCGGGCTATATGGTGAAATTCGAGGCCCTTCGAACCGAGCTGACATTTTTAGGACGGCGTTGCGATAAGCTGCCATTTTTGGATCCTTGGCATCAAAGTCTCCATTTATTTGGGATATTGCGAGGTTCGAGTCCCCGCGCACCTCTAGGCGTTGAATGCCCATGGATACTGCCATCCGGAGACCATGTAAAAGGGCCTCATATTCGGCTGCGTTGTTGGAGTCTGTGTACATTATCTGGAGTACATATTGAACTGTGTCTCCTGTGGGGGACGTCAAAATGACGCCAGCCCCTAGACCGGCCAACATTTTGGAGCCGTCGAAGTGCATGACCCAGTTTGAATATGTGCGTACTCTTTAGGGAGTTCGGCCTCCGTCCATTCTGCGACGAAGTCGGCCAAAACTTGCGACTTGATAGCTCGCCGTGGCTTGTAAGTTATGTCGAACGGGAGGAGCTCAATGGCCCATTTTGCAATCCGGCCCGTCGCGTCGCGGTTGTTTATAATATCGTTAAGTGGCACTTCCGAGGCTACTGTTATTGAACACTCTTGAAAGTAGTGTCGCAGCTTCCGGGATGCCATAAATACCGCGTACGCAATCTTTTGATAATGCGGGTACCGTGACTTGCACGGAGTAAGGACAGTGGACACATAATAGACCGGCTTTTGAAGGGGGAATTTGTGTCCGTCCGTTTCTCGTTCGACGACGAGCACTGCGCTTACGACCTGATGGGTTGCTGCAATGTATAATAGCATTGGTTCGCCAATGTTTGGCGCGGCCAGGACTGGGTTTGTTGCCAAGATGGCTTTTATTTCGTCGAGTCCGGCCGTGGCTGCATCCGTCCACTCGAAGTGTTCGGTGCGCCGAAGGAGGCGGTAAAGGGGTAGGGCCTTTTCTCCTAAGCGGGAGATAAAGCGGCTTAGAGCCGCCACGCATCCGGTTAATTTTTGTATTTGTTTGAGGTCCTTCGGGATATCCAATTGTGACAGAGCTCGGATCTTGGCTGGATTTGCTTCAATTCCTCTACCGGATACAATGAAGCCCAAGAGCTTTCCGGCTGGAACACCGAAAACGCATTTTTCCGGGTTGAGCTTGATGTCGTATGTTCGGAGGTTATCGAATGTTAGCCTCAAGTCGTCTACTAGAGATTCGACATGTCTTGTTTTAACGACCACATCATCTACGTATGCCTCCACTGTTTTGCCGATCTGGTTTGGCCAGACATGTCTGAATCATGCGCTGATATGTTGCGCCGGCGTTTTTGAGCCCGAAGGGCATTGTGTTGAAGCAGAATGGGCCGTATGGTGTGATGAATGTCGTTGCGGCTTGGTCTGACTCTGCCATCTTTATTTGATGGTAGCCGGAGTATGCGTCGAGGAAACACAACGAATCGTGTCCTGCGGTAGCGTCGATAATTTGATCGATGCGGGGGAGAGGGAAGGGATCCTTTGGGCAAGCCTTGTTAAGGTCTTTGAAATCAACGCACAGGCGCCAGGATTTGTCCTTCTTTGGTACCATCACCAGGTTTGCTAGCCAGTCCGGATGTTTTATATCTTTGATGAATCCGGCCTCCAATAGCTTGGCTAGTTCCTCTCCCATGGCATGTCTCTTAGGTTCGGAAAAACGCCGAAGAGCCTGTTTGACTGGCTTGAATCCTTTTAGGATATTTAAGCTGTGTTCGGCCAGCCTGCGTGGGATTCCTGGCATGTCTGAAGGGTGCCAGGCGAAAATGTCCCAGTTCTCTCGTAGGAACTCTCGCAGTGCGGCGTCTACATCAGGGTTTAACTGTGCCCCGATGGAAGCTGTTTTATTGGGGTCCGTTGGATGGACCTGGAATTTGACTATTTCGTCCGCCGGTTTAAAGGAGGTGGACTTGGATCTTTTATCGAGTATCACATCGTCCCTATTCACCATGGAGCGCAGCGCAGTTAGTTCCTCAGCCGGTAGGGCTTCGGATAGCGCCTTGAGGGCCAGTGCGGCTGTCTTGTTTTCGGCGCGGAGTGCTATGTCCGGGTCACTAACGAGAGTGATGATTCCATTAGGCCCGGGCATCTTGAGCTTCATGTACCCGTAATGGGGTATTGCTTGGAAGACTGTAAACGCTTCCCGCCCTAGCAGAGCGTGATATCCACTACTGAACGGGGCCACCTGGAATGTGACCTCTTCGGACCTGTAATTATCCGGCGTGCCGAACACCACATCTAGTGTGATTTTTCTTGTACAGCGCGCTTCCCGACTGGGGATTATTCCTCTAAAAGTTGTGCTGCTTCGCTCAATGCGGTTCCAGTCTATTTCCATTTTTTGAAGGGTTTCCTCATAAATGAGGTTCAATCCGCTATCGCCATCCATGAGTACCTTGGTAAGACGAAAGCTGTCCACTATTGGACTGAGGACCAATGCGGCTGGTGCTCGGGCTGTTCGGAATTTAGGTGCATCACTGGCATTAAAAGTAATAGCTGTGTCACTCCATGGGTTTATTGTTGCTACTTGGTAGACTTCGGCAAGGCCGCGGAGTGTTTCTTTTCACATACTATTTGATGCGAAAGTCTCGAAGACTGTTAATACTGTACTGGTTTCTCTGGGGTGGCTTTCTGTGGCTTCTGGAATTAGAAGATATTCGCCAATTCTTGCCACCTGCCGGAGTATCCAACATGCTCTAAGGCTGTGAGTTGGTGTGGCGCCCTCTACACTGTGAATTTTACAGGGTCCGTCAAGCCATCCTTCCAGTACGGTTCCGTGCCCTGTAGAGGGCTTTTGCTTTTTGGTATTGAACCCGGGGGCCTGACGATGATGCACCCTTTTATTTCAGACCGGGTTTGTATTCAAGGC
This sequence comes from Triticum aestivum, assembly GCF_018294505.1. Lineage (NCBI taxonomy): Eukaryota > Viridiplantae > Streptophyta > Magnoliopsida > Poales > Poaceae > Triticum > Triticum aestivum. The sequence continues at coordinate 531,059,691 of NC_057800.1, forward strand.
CGGATTGTCCCAAAATTTTGTTTCGGTTTTCCAGGCGCTTTCCATCACAGAGTACTTTCGTACTATGGACGCCAAGTCAGCGAAGCATGTAATATCACGGCGACTTATGGCGTTGAGGATTCCCTTGTCCGTGCAATTATTGCAGAAGAATAAAATTGCGTCTTCCTCGCGGCAGTCCTTTATCCTGTTCATAACCAGGAGGAATCTGGCCCAGTAATGATGTACTATTTCTTCGAGCTCTTGCCTAATTTGGGATAGATCGCTTATGTACGGGTGGGTGGGTGGAATCAAATCCGAAACCTCACCCAATCTGAGACCCAGGGGCCAAGGAGTTTCCGAACTCGGAAGTTTGGATTCTTGGATGTTGTCCAATGAATCTAGCCCGTTACCTGACTTTAAGTTCAGGTCTTGAGTGATGTCCTCCCCTCCGTGGGTATCCGACTTGGAGGGATCGGGAATCCGGACATATCTAGTCCTTAAGATAGATGAAGGGTCGCCGCACTGTCCCTCTACCATGGCAACGTGATGGGTGACCTGGGGGGAGTTAATCTCTCAGATCGGGTTTAGACCCAATCTGGTCGTAATCTGTAGTGACTCCTAGGGCGGCGAAGCGATCCAAGAGCTCGTTTAGGGAAGATAGCTCCATTGGATCTAGCTTCTCGGCGAATTGCGAGCTGACGTGAAGATTGCTTTCGATGACCCGAGAGGTCATCGTTGGCGCAGCAGCCGAACGGGTGGTCATAAGGAAACCACCTAGCCTGAGAGTCTGGCCGACAGCCAAAGCACCCTTAGCAACGGTGCCGTCTTTAAAGACGGGATGAGGCATCCTTCCTGATGGTGACGGCACAGAGGAACTCTCAATGAAAGCACCAATGTCGGTGTCAAAACCGGCGGATCTCGGGTAGGGGGTCCCGAACTGTGCGTCTAGGCCGGATGGTAATAGGAGGCAGGGGACACGATGTTTTACCCAGGTTCGGGCCCTCTCGATGGAGGTAAAACCCTACGTCCTGCTTGATTAATATTGAGGATATGGGTAGTACAAGAGCAGATCTACCACGAGATCAGAGAGGCTAAACCCTAGAATCTAGCCTATGGTATGATTGTTGTTCGTCCTATGGACTAAAACCCTCCGGTTTATATAGACACCGGAGAGAGCTAGGGTTACACAGAGTCGGTTACAATGGTAGGAGATCTACATATCCGTATCGCCAAGCTTGCCTTCTACGCCAAGGAAAGTCCCTTCCGGACATGGGACGAAGTCTTCAATCTTGTATCTTCATAGTCCAGGAGTCCGGCCGAAGATATAGTCCAGCTACCCGGACACCCCCTAATCCAGGACTCCCTCAGGGACCTCGGCGCCCTTGAACAGCACCCTCCAGACATCCTTGTGCGTCATGTCGAAGAGCTCGCTTAGAGTCTGGTGCCGGGCCGGGTCGAACTCCCATAAATTAAAATCCCGTTGTTGACACGGGAGGATCCGGCGGATGAGCATGACCTGGACTATGTTGACAAGCTTGAGCCTCTTGCTTGCCATATTCCGGATACATTTCTGGAGTCCGTCCAGCTCCACCGATGAACCTAGGACAGGCCCTTCTCTTTCCAGGAGGTGAGCCGCGTGGGGATTCCGGATCGAAACTCGGGGGGGCCACCACCCAGTTGGTGTCGCGCGGCTCGGTGATGTAGAACCACGCCGATTGCCATCCCTTTATGGTCTCCACGAAGGAGCCTTCGAGCCATATAACATTGGGCATCTTGCCCACCCTGGCTCCGCTGCATTCCGCTTGTTGGCCTCCCACCACCTTTGGCTTGATATTGAAGGTTTTCAGCCACAGGCCGAAGTGGGGCCGGATGCGGAGGAAAGCCTCACACATGACGATGAACGCCGAAATGTTGAGGATGAAGTTCGGGGCCAGATCATGAAAGTCCAGCCCGTAGTAGAACATAAGACCACGGACGAATGGATGGAGGGGAAACCCCAGTCCGTGGAGGAAGTGGTGGAGGAAGACTACCCTCTCATGAGGTTCCGGGTAGGGACGATCTGCCCCGCAGCGAGCAGCCGATGCGCGATATTCGCGGATAAGTATCCGGCTTCGCGCAGCTTTTTGATGTGTCCCTCCGTGACGGAGGAAGCCATCCACTTGCCTCCTGCTCCGGACATGTTTGGGGAAGGTTGAGGAGAAGGATGTGGACTTGGGCGTTGGATCTCGAGTGCGCGAGAATGGGTGAGAAAGGAGGAAGAAGGCGTGGGTAGAAAAAGGTAAAACGTTATCCCTTTATAAGGGCGGACGTAACTATGCGCCCCCACTAGCCTGGTGAAACTCACTTATCCCCCAAGCGCCGCAATTGATGGTGCGGTTGGGTTACCCACGCCCGTATTGATGAGAATCTCGTAATAAGGGGACATGATTTCTGCTTTGACAAGACGTGTCAAGAAACCGCCTCGCGTTATGTGCGGGGCTGGTTAAAGAAAAACGGTTTGAATAATCGCCAGGCCATGGCATGATGTCATGTTGCCAAAACGTGTCAACAGATTAGATTTGTGGAAATATTATTCTCTCTACGGTGGTGTGTGGAACTTATTTTGCAGGGTCAGACACTATCCTTTTATTCGAACTCTTCTGTGGTGTATCCGGAGGAGGAACCCGCCTTGCAATGCCGAAGACAACACTGCGCGCCGGACTCATCGTCATTGAAGCCTGGTTCAGGGGCTACTGAGGGAGTCCTGGATTAGGGGGTCTCCGGACAGCCGGACTATATCCTTTGGCCAGCCTGTTGGACTATGAAGATATAAGATTGAAGACTTCGTCTCATGTCCGGATGGGACTCTACTTGGCGTGGAAGGCAAGCTAGGCAGTACGGATATGGATATCTCCTCCTTTGTAACCGACCTTGTGTAACCCTAAACCCCTCTGGTGTCTATATAAACCGGAGGGTTTTAGTCCGTAGGACAACATACAATCATACCATAGGCTAGCTTCTAGGGTTTAGCCTCTCCGATCTCGTGGTAGATCAACTCTTGTAATACCCATATCATCAAGAATAAATCAAGCAGTGCATAGGGTTTTACCTCCATCAAGAGGGCCCGAACCTGGGTAAAACATAGTGTCCCATGCCTCATGTTACCATCTGCCTTAGACGCACAGTTCGGGACCCCCTACCCGAGATCCGCCGGTTTTGACACCGACAGAGAGCCATCAGAACATGCCTACACTTCCAACATATATTTTCTGAGAGAAAACCACCTACTCATGTGTGGAGACCAAGATATTCCATTCCAACCACAAGAATCTTGATCTCCAGCCTTCCCCAAGTTGATTTCCACTCAAATCATCTTTCCACCAAGTCCAAATCTGTGAGAGAGAGTTGAGTGTTGGGGAGACTATCATTTGAAGCACAAGAGCAAGGAGTTCATCATCAACACACCATCTATTACCTTTTGGAGAGTGGTGTCTCCTAGATTGGTTAGGTGTCACTTGGGAGCCTCCGTCAAGATTGTGGAGTTGAACCAAGGAGTTTGTAAGGGCAAGGAGATCGCCTACTTCGTGAAGATCTACCCAAGTGAGGAAAGTCCTTCGTGGGCGATGGCCATGGTGGGATAGACAAGGTTGCTTCTTCGTGGACCCTTCGTGTGTGTAGCCCTCCATGGACTCGCGCAAATGTTACCCTTCGTGGGTTGAAGTCTCCATCAACGTGGATGTACGATAGCACCACCTATCGAAACCACGTCAAAAATCTCCGTGTCTACATTGCGTTTGCTCCCTCTAAACTCTTCCCTTTACCTTCATGTGCAATGATTTACTTTTCGCTGCTATACTCTTATACTTGCATGTGTAGGTTGATTGCTTAACTTGCTCTAAGTTGCTAAAATCTACCAAGACTTAAAATTGGGAAAAGGCTAGATTTTTATTTGGTCAAGTAGTCTAATCACCCCCCCCCCTCTAGACATACTTTAGATCCTACATTGACGTCCTTCGCCTTCTTGATCCAGCAAGACGGTGAGGTAGTAGATGAGTTTTGGCAGCACGACAGCGTGGTGACAATGATGGTGAAGTGATCTCCGTAGGGCTTCGCCTAAGCACTATGAAAATATGACCGGGGGTGTAAACGGTGGAGGGGGGGCGCCACACACGGCTAGGCAATTGTTTGTCGTATGCTAGGTGTCCCCTCCCACATATATATAGGTGGGAGGGAGGGAGGAGCATCCAAAGGGGGTGCCCAAGTAGGAGGAATCCTACTTGGGGTCTCTCCCAAGCCGCGTCCCCTGCCTTGTATAGGTGCGGGGGAAAGGCAGGGGAGGGTGGCCCCCTTCCTTTCTCACTTGAGGAGGGAAAGGAAGGAGGGGCAACCCCTCCCCTTTCCTTCCCCTAGGGCCTCATGTCCAAAGACGCACCAGGGGCTAGTCTGCCCCACCCCCCTTGGCCAATTAGGCCCATACACTTACCGGGGGTATCCGGAACCCCTTCCGGTGACCCGATGACTACCCGGTGCATTCTGAAACTCTTCCGGTGTCCGAATACCATCGTCCTATATATCAATCTTTACCTATAGACCATTTTGAGACTCCTTGTAATGTCTGTGATCTCATCCAGGACTCCGAACAACATTTCGTCACCAAATCATATAACACTATATCGTCAACGAACGTTAAGCGTGCGGACCCTACGGGTTCGAGAACTATATAGACATGACCGAGACACCTCTCCGGTCAATAATCAATACTGGAACCTAGATGCCCATATTGGCTCCTACATATTCTATGAAGATCTTTATCGATTGAACCTTATGACAACATACGTAATTCCCTTTGTCCATCGGTATGTTACTTGCCCGAGATTCGATCGTCGGTATCTTCATACCTAGTTCAATCTCGTTACCGGCAAGCCTCTTTAATCGTTCCTTAATGCATCATCATGCAACTAACTCATTAGTCACTTTGCTTTCAAGGCTTCTTATGATGTGTATTACCGAGAGGGCTCAGAGATACCTCTCCGATACTCAGAGTGACAAATCCTAATCTTGATCTATGCCAACTCAACAAACACCTTCGGAGATACCTGTAGAGCATCTTTATGATCACTCAATTATGCTGTGACATTTGGTAGCACATAAGGTATTCCTCGGATATCCAGGAGTTGCATAATCTCATAGTCGAAGGAATAGGTATTTGACATGAAGAAAGCAATAGCAATAAACTGAACGATCAATATGTTAAGCTAACGGATGGGTCTAGTACATCACATCATTCTCGTAATGATGTGATCCTATTATCAAATGACAACTCATGTCTATGGTTAGGAAACCTTAACCATCTTTGATCAACGAGCTAGTCTAGTAGAGGCTCACTAGGGACACGATATTTGTTTATGTATCCACACATGTATTTAAGTTTCCGGTCAATACAGATCTAGAATGAATAATAAACCTTTATCATGATTAAGGAAATATAATAATAACCATTTTATTATTGCCTCTAGGGCATATTTCCGTCATGGGTAGGCTGGCCCTAGCTTGTACCGACGAGGCATGGTCACCTGCGCCACACGCATATGTTCTCATGATGATGGATCCCAGGGTATCGTCGCCTGCGCCACACACGTACGTGCTCGTGATGATGGCTCCCAGGGTAGCGTATTGCACCACAGATATTCACTTGCTTCTCTCCTCGTATAGTGTGGTCAGTGCCAAGGTACCGTCCCTGTAGTAACGTACCGGGGAGGTGGCCACTCATGGCCACCGTGGATGACCGTGGCCAAGGGATCGCCATGCTCAGAGCATCTCTAGCAGACCCCGTATAATGCCCCGACCCGCAAAATAACCACCAAAATACACGTCCACGCGAAAAATACTGCCCGATCAGACACCGTAAACGCGTCGGACCCATAAAAAATTTTAAGGGGCGCGGTAAAATCACATCTCCAACCCACGAAAACGCAGGTTTCCCCCTCGGCCCGACGGTGCCCCGTATCCCAGAAAAGTGGTTAGCGGGAGGGACATTTCAGCCCGCGCCCGTTCTCCACCCCCTTCCGCGGCCGCCCGCCATGGGTTCCGCCTGTCTGCCACCGGTGATTCCGGCCAAATCTGCAGACAAAATCACGTCGCGGGGGAACCCCTCACCCTGTTCCACCTAGCCTCTTCACCGGCTCCCCGGATCCGCCGAGCGGAGCCACCCGTTAGTCGTTGTCGACGCCCCAGGATCCACCGCCGCAGAGCCACCGCCCCCAAGCCATCGGTGAGTATTTGTACTTTTTCTTTGGGATGCGCTATGCATAGTTGGTTCATGCGGCGTTCGTATTTGTGAATTTAGATGGATTTGAGCCCTCGCTTCAAGTTTCTGCTCGAGGATTCGGCCGATTCGGACGACTCGTATGTTGAGACGCTGCTCGAGAACCATCGACAATAGATGTAGGTGACGGCCCTCGCCGTGAAGGAGCACGAAGATGAGAACCGAAAGAGATGGCGAGGATCGACCGTCGGCCGTTCCATTCCTCGAAATCACCATCTCGGGAACGAGATGTTCATGCAAGACTACTTCACCGACAATCCAACATATCCACCGCATCTCTTTCGAAGAAGGTACCGAATGCGCCGATCCCTCTTTGTGAAAATAGTGCAAGCTTGCGAGACCAGTTGTCGGTATTTTACTCAAAGAAGAAATGCCGCGGGCTTGAAGGGATTTAGTGCATATCAAAAAATCTCAGCAGCCATGCGGGTAATTTCATACGGCATTCCGGCTGACTATGCCGATGAGTATCTTTGCATTGGTGAAGATACTACAATTGAGTCGGTGCGTAGGTTTGCCGAAGTGATCATCTGTGTCTTTGGTCCTGAATATCTTCGGGCACCCAACGAGGAAGACACAAAAAAATTGATGGCATCAAGTGAGAGAAGAGGTTGGCCTGGCATGCTAGGAAGCATGATTGTATGCATTGGACTTGGAAAAACTGCCCGAAGGCATGGCAGGGAATGTATTGTGGCAAGTCTTGTGATGCAAGAATTGTGCTAGAGGCCATAGCATCTGAGGATTTATGGATTTGGCATTGTTTTTTTGGTATGTCGGGTACTCTCAATGATATCAATGTGTTGCAAGGGTTTCATTTGTTTGCTAGGCTTGCTAGTGGTGATGCTCCTGCTTGCAACTACACTATCAACGGGCATGAATCACAAAGGGCTACTATCATGCAGATGGTATCTACCCTTCTTGGTGCACATTTGTCAAGAGTGTCAAAGACCCCAAAACTAGGAAACAATGTGAATTTGCAAGGGTACATGAGGCAGCCCGAAAAGATATTGAAAGAGCTTTTGGGGTTTTGCAATCTAGGTTTGCCATTGTTCATGGTCCCGCTTGTTTTTGGGACAAGCGGTCCTTGAAAAATATCATGACATGCTATGTTATTCTTCACAATATGATTCTCGAAGATGAGAGAGGCATGAACTTGGAGTAGCCGTGTCAAACTAGCTAGAGACCCTAACCACATTAGAGCATTTCTTCATACCTACCGGGAGATTGAAAATGCGAACACCCACTTTCAGCTTCAGGGGGATCTCTTTGAGCACCATTGGCAAAGGGTTGAGCAATAACACATTCTGTTTTGCATTCATTTCAGTTCATTCATGTGTGATTTGTATTCGGGGCAAGTTTTGTATTGAATTATTTACTTTGCTTCGATGATTTCAATAATTATTGTAATTTGGATGATTGTTGTATTGTAATATTGACATTTTATCTTATACTGAATTAATAATTCTGAATATGTGGCATACGTGTCAAATTCAGATAAAAACACATCTATTTTGCGGGCCGACAGTTCCACTATGCTGGGTCTGCTCGGCCGGCGCCCGCGCCGGCCCGCAAAACCATTTTTCCGTGAACTGTAAACGGGTTTTCCGGGTCGGCATTATACGGGATCTGCTAGAGATGCTCTCATGCCCATCCCAAGAACGATTCCTGCCGTACCTCCCTACGCCCGCTGACGCATGTAGCAAAGGGGAGGAGGGATCATGAGCAGTGTTCCCGGGATTTATGATTCCCACGAGGGCCTATACAATTTAGTAAAGAAGCTTCCCAGGCAGAAATCCGTTGGTGCTCCTCAGAGCGCGTGCTCCTGCCACCGGAAAAGATATTTCAAAGTGTGAAAAATTCCAAACAAAAATTCAGCGCATACATCTCGACATTATATGTGTGCACATCAAGTTTTGGAGAAAACTAACATTTTTTGTGGCTTGTGTAAAAAAGACACAAAGATGTCTGCTGAAAAGGACTTTTTAACACTTAATTTTGTCTTTTTTCCACGCGACACATAACTTGTCGGTTTTTCGCAAAATGACTTTGTGAGCATGTACAATATCGAGAAGTACATGCCAAAAATTTTATTTGGATTTTTTTATCATTTCAGAATATGTTCAAAAACACATTTTGAAAACCAGAAGTGCGCGCTCCCATGTGCCAAAATGCCACTCTCCCTCCCGGGGCCTCAGGGTGTGTGTGCCTTCAAGCTTTTTGGGGATGTCCTCCCTGGGAGAGTTAACCCGGGGAGCCGCCACACCACGGGGCCACAATCAAGTGCCTGGCCGCCGCCCATGGTACCCCGGTTTATGATGAGTACAACTATCCATGAAGAGTGATGTTTGAGATACATGTATGCTACTCTCTCCGGTCCAAAATATTTGAAGTTCTAGTTTCATTCTAAGTCAAACTTTTTTAGGTTCGACCAAGTCTATAGGAAAATATATCAACATCTACAACACCAAATTAGTTTCACTAGATTATTATAAAGTATATTTTCATAATATCTATCTATATATATAGGGTGGGTCTATTCTAACAACACCCCTTAAGAGTCTTATTCTACACACACAAACCTTATTCTGCACACACCCTAAACCACAGCCCCGACCCACGAAACAAAAAGAGTAGGTCAACCCCGGCCGAAGCCCACCCGCCCACCCCCACTCCCCATCTCCTCATGCCCACCCACCCATCCCGCCTTCTTCGTCTCTCCCCCTCCCGACCACCGCACCACCTGTGCCGCCGGGCCACCATCTCCAAGCGCGCCGCCCACAACCACCCTTGCCCACCAGAACCACCTCCCGACGGTGGATCTGGGCCGGCAACTGCCCCCAGCACACCTTCCGCTGCAGATCCGGGCCGGCAACCGACCGTTGTCCTCCCTTGCCTCTTGCCAAAGCACTTTGACGCCCTGCTATCACTGCCTCGGTGCCGATCTGGGCAGCACCAGGCCGTTCACCACTGGATCCAGGTCCTCCACCACCCTCCTTAGTCATTCCCACGCCGCTCACCCCACCCGCAGGTGCGAGGCGTCGTCGGTGGGCTGTGCAGCTCCTCCATCGTCAGGCGGGTGAGGGAGTCCTGGATTACAGGGTCCTCGGACTGCCGGACTATATGCTTTGGCCGGACTGTTGGACTATGAAGATACAAGATTGAAGACTTCGTCTCGTGTCCGGGTGGGACTCTCCTTTGCGTGGAAGTCAAGCTTGGTAGTTCGGATATGTATATCTCCTCCCTTGTAATCGACTCTGTGTAACCCTAGCCCCCTCCGGTGTCTATATAAACCGGAGGGTTTAGTCCGTAGGACAACAACAATCATAATCATAGGCTAGCTTCTGGGGTTTAGCCTCTACAATCTCGTGGTAGATCAACTCTTTTAATACTCATATCATTGTGTCCTGAACCTGGGTAAACATTGTGTCCCCCGCCTCCTGTAACCATCTGCCTTAGACGCACAGTTCGGGACCCCCTACCCGAGATCCGCCGGTTTTGACACCGACATTGGTGCTTTCATTGAGAGTTCCACTATGTCGTCACCATAAGGCTTGATGGCTCCTTCGATCATCGGCAATGATGCGATCTAGGGTGAGGTTTTTCTCCTGGGCAGATCTTCGTATTCAGCGGCTTTGCACTGCGGGCCAACTCGCTTGGCCATCTGGAGCAGATCGAGAGCTACGCCCCTGACCATCAGGCCAGGTTTGGAAGTCTGAACTATATCACCGACATCCGTGGAGATTTGATCTTTGACGGATTCGAGCCCACGTCAGGTGCGCCACACAGTCACGACGGGCATGACTTAGCTCTACCGCAGGACAGTGTTCGGGAGATCACACATGTGGCGACTTCGGCCCATGATCCGGAGCAGATCGCGTCGTCTGAGGACGGGTGGATGGACCCCGCCCCGGAGGCCATACACTCAGCGGCGATAGAGCCGAACACTGACTTCACCTCCTACAAGACCTGTGCTGCCGGACCCTTGGATTCGTCCCCGGCCACGGTCTCCGAACCGCCTGCATCCGTACCTATCAAATCTGATTGGGCACCGATCATGGAGTTTTCCTCTATGGATATCTTTCAGCACTCGCCCATGGGCGATGTGCTAAATTCATTAAGGTCTCTCTCCTTGTCAGGAGGCCCTTGGCCGAACTATGTTCGGCTCGAGTGGGAAGCGGACGACGAAGAAATTCGTTCCCCACCCACTACCCACTTAATAAGCACTGTCGACGACCTAACTAACATGCTTGACTTTGGCTCCGAAGACATCGATGGTATGGACGACGATGCAGAAGAAGAACAAGAACCACCGCCCACAGGGCGCTGGACAGCCACCTCATCATATGATATATACATGGTGGACACCCCCAAAGAAAGTGATGGCAATAAGGCAACGGAGGATAATCCCCTCGAGAAACAATCTAAGCACCGGCGTCATCGGCGTCGCTCTAAGCCCCGCCATAGCAAAAGCAACGATACCGGCACAAGAGACAATACCGATGTGGATAGTGCCGAAGACAAAGACAATCCCCTCCAGCCAGGCTTCGAGCGGGAGGATGGGCAAGCTAGCCCTAAGGAACAGGCGACATACGGAGAATCAGAGGATGACAATTACATGCCCCTCTCCGATGACGAGGTGAGCCTCGATGACGAAGAATTTACCATGCCTGAGGACCCCGTCGAGCAGGAGCGCTTCAAGCGTCGGCTTATAGCCATAGCAAAAAGCCTGAAGAAAAAGCAACAACAGCTTCAAGCTGACCAAGATCTGCTAGCGGATAAATGGACCTTGGTCCTGGTGGCCGAGGAATACGAACTCGAGCGCCCAACCAAAAGTTACCCAAAGCGCAAGTTGCTACCCCAACTCGAGGATGAAGCATTAAAGCCTATGCCACCAGCGTATGATGCGGCTGACCGGCCACCTCGTGGCTGAGACAAAGCGGAATATCAGCCTGAAGTCCAGCCCGCACCCCGTCGCCAGTCAAATAAAAACACCAAGGCCCGGGGCAATACGCAGGACCTGCGAGAAGTATTGAAAAACAAAGTAGGACATACAAGGTCTATATACGGATCACGGGCGGCGCCCCAATGCGTGACGACGACCATCATGCCGGATATATTAAAAGCAAATCCGGCCGGGCCGAATACAGCAGACAAGACTCGTATGAACTGCGTCGTGATATAGCCCGGCAAAGAGGCGCCGCACACCCCCTATGCTTCACTGATGAAGTAATGGATCACGAATTCCCAGAAGGTTTTAAACATGTGAACATTGAATCATATGATGGTACAACAGACCCCGCGGTATGGATTGAAGATTTCCTCCTCCACATCCACATGGCCCTCGGTGACGATCTACATGACATCAAGTACCTCCCATTAAAACTGAAAGGACCTGCTCGGCATTGGCTCAATAGCCTGCCGGCAAACTCCATTGGCAGTTGGGAGAATTTGGAAGATGCATTCCTTGACAACTTCCAGGGCACTTATGTGTGACTACCGGACGCTGATGACTTGAGTCACATAACCCAACAGCCAGGGAAATCAGACCAGAAAATTTTGGACTCGGTTCCTAACTAAAAAGAACCAAATTGTCGACTGTCCGGATGTCGAGGCCTTAGCGGCATTTAAGCATAACATCTGCGACGAGTGGCTCGCCTGACACCTCGGCCAAGAGAAGCCGAAGTCCATGGCAGCCCTCACGACACTCATGACCCGCTTTTCTGCGGGCGAGGATAGTTGGCTGGCTCGTAGCAACAACACATCAAGGAATTCTGGCAATTTAGATGCCAAAGATAGCAACGGCATACCACGTCGCAATAGACACAAGCACTGCAGCAACAGCGACAATGCCGAAGACACAGCAGTTAATGCCGGATTCAGTGGCTCTAAATCCGTCAGCAAAAAAAGTCATTCAAGAAAAGCAATCCGGGCCCGTCCAGCTTGGACCGCATACTCAATCGTTCGTGTCAAATTCACGGCACCCCCGATAAACTAGCCAACCACACCAACAGAGAATGTTGGGTGTTTAAACAGGCCGACAAGTTGAATGCCGAAAACAAGGAAAAGGGGCTGCACAGCAACGACGAGGAGGATCCCCGGCCGCCGAACACAGGAGGACAGAAGAAATTTCCTCCCTAAGTGAAAACGGTAAACATGATATACGCAACCCATATTCCCAAGCGGGAGCGGAAGCGTGCACTGAGGGACGTTTATGTGATGGAGCTAGTCACCCCAAAGTTCAACCCATGGTATTCTTGCCCGATCACCTTCGATCACAGGGACCACCCCACCAGTATCCGTCATGGCGGCTATGCCGCATTGGTCCTTGACCCCATCATTGACGGATTTCACCTCACTCGAGTCCTTATGGACGGTGGCAGCAGCCTGAACCTTCTCTATCAGGATACAGTGCATAAAATGGGTATAGACCCCTTGAGGATCAAACCCACCAAAACCACCTTTAAAGGTGTCATCCCAGGTGTAGAGGCCTGTTGCACAGGCTCAATCACACTGGAAGTGGTCTTCGGATCTCCAGACAACTTCCGAAGCGAGGAGTTAATCTTCGATATCGTCCCCTTTCCGCAGTGGCTATCACGCACTGCTCGGACGAACCGCATTTGCCAGATTCAATGCGGTACCGCATTATGCATACCTCAAGCTCAAAATGCCAGGACCTCGCGGGGTTATAACAGTTAATGGAAACACAGAACGCTCGCTTCGTACAGAGGAGCACACTGCAGCCCTTGCAGCAGAAGCGCAAAGCAGCCTTATGAGGCAAACCGGCAATTCGGCGAAAAAGACCCTGGACACCGTCAAGCGAGTCCGGAATACCCTGCAAGAGGATCTCGAGGCACATTCAGAGCTCGCCTAGCAATTCGTCCTTCGTCCTAGTCCCAGTCAAGCGGCGAAGTTTGTGCCGCGCGTACATAATTACGCACTCAAGATACCATGGGCATTGGCGGAGGCACGACCATGGCACGGCCCATAATGTGGCTCAACCGTTTCGGGACCCGTATACCTTTAACATTTTTCTTCCTTTCAGGCCCCTATTCTCTGAAGGCCCTCTCCAATCGTCTGATTACCGGACCCATCACGGGAAGGAAACACCAAGGAGGCAAGAAGCTTTGACGTACAAGGGAATCCTCAGGTGGTCTCTAGTAACGATCGATATACCTGCTTTGCATACCCACACGCAGCTTGACCTTGGATAGGACATGTCAAATAGTCCTACCTTTTATTTATATGCACTACATGTATGCATACGCTTTGACGTCTCATTTAAATAACAATGTACAGCATGAGCTCATTATTGCATTCATGTCTACTTATTTATGACAATTCGCACCCGTACATTCTGATACGTCCAGTGCGCGAGAGGTTTTAGTGTACCCCATAACACGGCATGAAAAGTCCGAACACTTTTGACAGTGCGGCACCCCGAACTTATAGCATTATATGCATCAGCTCCGAATCATGTCTTGGGTCAATAGTTGGGTTTGCCCGGCTCCCATGTTTTGGTACCTTACGTTCCGCTATATCGGCTAAGTTAGCACTAGGAGAACTATTGCGATTGTGTCCCGGTTCTTTCGGACGAGCACCTCAGTAGAGAAAGCCGAAAACTGACCGTCATGATGCGGCAAGAGCTGGTCGCTGTTCGAGAGGTCTCAAATCCTTAAAGATTTTTTCCGCTTCGGGCGAGGAGTCGGCCTTGTCCGATTTAGGCGTACATAGCGCCCCAAGTTCGGCCTTCCAAATACCACGGGTTTCGCCAAAACTTAAAATGGTAGACTTCTATGGCTAAGTGAGAGTGATAAAGCTTTATAGTCCGATTGCCTGGTTCGTTGCGCTGAACACCTCCTTCGAAGGACCCAAAACTGGGATAAAGAGTGATCAGGTTTATCTCGAACACCTCAGTACTAGTTACATGGGGGCAGAAGCCGACGACTGGCCAACTCTCAAATTTTATAAATGGCCACACAGAAGGTAATATTTTAAATCAACAAGCGTTATATAGCGCACATGAACTCGTTTTCATATTACAGGATGACATGAGTACATTCACTCAAATATTACATCCTTCGCACATTCATCCGCCACAAGGCGGGTACCCTTCAGCACACTGTCATAGTACTTTTCGGGGTGGCGATGCTCCTTGCCCTCCGGCGGCCCCTCCTTCACCAGCTTTTCGGCGTCCAGCTTCGCCCAGTGCACCTTCGCCCGTGCAAAAGCCCTGCGCGCACCCTCAATGCAGACGAACCGCTTTATGACTTCAAGTCGTGGGAAGGCATTCACAAGCCGCTTTACCAGGCCGAAGTAGCTGCCAGGCAAGGCCTCGCCAGGCCACATCCGGACTATGAGACCCTTCATGGCCAGTTCGGCCGCCTTGTGAAGCTCGGCCAGTTGCTTCAGCTGGTCGCTCAAGGGCATCGGATGTTCGGTCCCAGTATACTAAGACCAGAACAGCTTCTCCGTCGAGCTCCCTTCCTCGGCCCGGTAGAACTCCGCGGCGTCCGACACACTGCAGGGTAGATCTGTGAACGCTCCTGGAGAGCTCCGAATTCAGGTAAGTAAAAGGAAAGTTTCCTTCACATGCTTGCTTTGCATAATGAATGCCTTACCCGCCGCTATCTTCTTGACCGCCTCAATTTCCTGGAGGGCCTTTTGGGCTTCGGCCTTTGCATTTGTTGAATTCTCGAGGGCCTTCGCAAGCTCGGACCCTTGCGTCTTCGAGTCACGCTCCAAGGATTCGTACTTCTTGACAAACTCCTGGAGCTCTTGCTGAACCTTGCCGACTCGCGCTTCTTGCTTCTCGTGCTCAGCGCGCTCCTTGGCCGCTTTGCCTTTGGCCTCGGATAGCGCCTTCTTCAGGGTCGCCACTTCGGTCGTGGCCCCTAGCAAAATTCATGATGATCCTGTGATCTAACAACCACTTTCCTTCTTATTTATCAATAAACAGACGAGGTATTACTTACCTTTGTTCTCTTCGAGTCGCCTCTTGGTAAGTCTGAGCTCTTCCTCGGACCGCTCAAGGTCCCGCTTCAGTGCGGAGACCTCCGCCGTGCGAGCGGCAGCGGCCAGCAGTGAAGCCTGCTTATTCACATAAATATATTCTGGTTAGACTCCTGTGATTATTTGATCCTCTATTCGGCCTTTCTTTCCGAACACCAAATAGAGCATCAATGGATACTATCTATGCGATAACATTTTCTTATAATTTGATTACTTACCTCAAAGCCTGTTAGGAGGCTGGCACAGGCTTCAGTTAGTCTGCTTTTGGTGGACCGAAATTTCTCGACTGCCGCACTCATGATAGTGCGATGCTCTACGTCAATGGAAGCGCCACGAAGCGCTTCCAGAAAATTGCCCGATGCCTCAGGTGGACGGAGGCCATCGGCACAGACGGCTTGCCCCCCTTAGCGAGGGGTCGCCTGACAGAGCCCGGAACCACTGTAGGTTCCGGCGCAGTATTCGCTTGGAGGCTAGACTTGCTGCCCCCGGCATTAGAGCCCATGGGAGTCTTGCCCCTCTTGCGCCAAGCGTCCGGAATTTTGCTTTGGGGCGCCTCCAGAACTGTCTCCCCTTGGTTCAGTACCCTTTGAGACAACACCTCAGCGTCGTTCGTAGGGCGGGGGGAGGAGGCGGTCGGGAGTGAATCGATGTTCATCTCCGACAGGCCCAAAGACCCGTCCGAAGAGGATACGTCGATTTGGGCTTTGAAGGGACTGCATGATAAGAAGCAGTAAAACAAAACATACCGAGAACAGTTAAGGTATCCGGATACTTACGACTTCGCCAGGGGCTTGTCCCAGGGTAACCACTCCTCGTCGCTAAATGCGGCCGCTGTGGAGCGGTCCGGAAGGAGAGTCCTTCCCTTCTTGGACCCTTCGACCTCCCCTGACGGGGCGGCCTTCCTTTTCTTGTCTCCCCCGGCTGGGGGGAGAAATTTGTTCTTCCTCCTCCTCGTTTTCGTGGGAGGAGGGCGCCTCGGTGTTATCAGACGATGAGTCCGATACGACCTTGCGCCGAAGACCTTTTCTGGTCCCCGTGGCCTTCTTCTTGGCATTCTTCTTCGGCGCCTCATAGGGCGCCGGAACCAGCATCTCCGTTATGAGAACACTTGCTGGATCCTCGGGCAGTGGGGCCAGACAGTCGATCCGCTCCGCTATCGCGACCCAGTCCTGTTAAATGGCGTGGAGGTTTAGATCCCCCGCATGATTGTACTGGGAAAAGAAAACATCTTATGAGATATAAGGTTCTTACCGGATTGGCAGGGCGCTTTGCGCTGAGTCCGCGATCCTCGGTAAGGGGAGGAGGTACCTCGGCAAACTTGAACAGCACCCTCCAGATGTCCTGGTGTGTTGTGTCGAAGAGCTCTCGCAGAGTCTAGTGCTTAACCGGGTCGAATTCCCACATATTGAATGCCCGTCTTTGACACGGGAGGATCCGGCGGAGGAGCATGACCTGGACCACGTTGACAAGCTTGATCTTCTTGCTTATCATGTTTTTAACGCAGTTCTGAAGTCCGGTCAGCTCCACCAATGAACCCCGGGATAGGCCCTTCTCTTTCCAGGAGGTGAGCCGCATGGGGATGCCGGATCAGAATTCGAGGGCCGCTACCCAGTTGGTGTCGCGTGGCTCGGTGATGTAGAACCACCCTGATTGCCACCCCTTCACGGTCTCCACATAGGAACCTTCGAGAGGTGACGTTGGGCATCTTGCCCACCATGGCGCTTCCGCACTCCGCTTGCTGGCCGACCACCACCTTCGGTTTAACATTGAAGGTCTTCAGCCACAGGCCGAAGTGGGGCTTGATGCGGAGGAAGGCCTCGCACATGACGATGAACGCCGAGATGTTGAGGATGAAATTGGGGGCCAGATCGTGGAAGTCCAGCCCGTTGTAGAACATGAGTCCGCGGACGAATGGGTGGAGGCGAAATCCCAGCCCGCGGACGAAATGGGTGAGGAATACGACCCTTTCATGGGGTTCGGGGGTAGGGATGATCTGCCCCGTGACTGGGAGCCAGTGCGCGATATCTGCGGCCAGGTATCCAGCTTCCCGGAGCTTCGTAACGTTCTCCTCTGTAACGGAGGAGGCCATCCACTTGCCTCCCGCTCCAGACATATTTGGAGTGATTTTGCAGAGAAAATGCGAACTTGGACACTGGAGCTCGAGTGCGCGAGAATGGATGGGCAGGGGAGAAGAAGGCGTGGGTAAAAAGGTGGAACCCTTGTCCCTTTATAAAGGCGGAAGAAATTATGCGCCTCCCCACTTGCCTGGTAAATTCGCTTATTCCCCAAGCGCCATGATTGATGGTGTGGTTGGGTTACCCACACCCGTATTGATGAGAATCCCGTGATAAGGGGACACGATCTCTGCTTCGACAAGATGTGCCAAGAAAACTGCCTCGTAATACGTGCAGTAGTTGGTTGAGAAAAACGGTTCGAATAATGACTGGGCCATGGCGTGATGTCATGTTATGAAAAGTCGTCAGCGGATTAGATTTGTGGAAATATTATACTCTCTATGGTGGTATGTGGAATTTGTTTTGCAAAGCCGGACACTATCCTTCTGTTCAAATCCTTCTATGGAGTATTCGGAGGAGGAACCCGCCTTGCAATGCCGAAGACAATCTGCGCGCCAGACTCATCGTCATTGAAGCCTGGTTCACGGGCTGCTGAGGGAGTCCTGGATTAGGGGGTCCTCGGACTGCCGGACTATATGCTTTGGCCGGACTATTGGACTATGGAGATACAAGATTGAAGACTTCGTCCCGTGTCCGGGTGGGACTCTCCTTTGCGTGGAAGGCAAGCTTGGTAGTTCGGATATGTAGATCTCGTCCCTTGTAACCGACTCTGTGTAACCCTAGCCCCCTCCGGTGTCTATATAAACCGGAGGGTTTAGTCCGTAGGACAACAACAATCATGATCATAGGCTAGCTTCTAGGGTTTAGCCTCTACGATCTTGTGGTAGATCAACTCTTGTAATACTCATATCATCAAGATCAATCAAGTAGGAAGTAGGGTATTACCTCCATCGAGAGGGCCCGAACCTGGGTAAACATTGTGTCCCCTGCCTCCTGTAACCATCTGCCTTAGACGCACAGTTCGGGACCCCCTACCCGAGATCCGCCGGTTTTGACACCGACAGCGGGCACACGTGTAGCTCCTCCAACCCCCGCTGATCTGCTAGGAACCGGTGACCCCATCCTGCCAAGTTCTGTCGCCGCTTCCTTCTTCTGGCCGGCGATGAGATCGGCCCTCTCCTCTGTCCCCTTCTTCCACCTCACCTCCTCCTCCGGCGGCTGCAGCTGCCTTCCCCTCCTCTTGCACCTCCCCTCCTCTATCCTAGAAGCACTACCGACAACGCCGCGTCGGGCCCCGTACTTTAGCCTGCTGGACTACTCCACTGGGAGGACACCGCCGCCTACCACCTCAGCACGCAGTTCGCGAGTGCAGGGGCCGTGGTGCGGTTACGCGGGCGTTGCAGTGCTCGGCTCCTCCTGTGACGAGCTATAGGGCATCTGCTCCCGACAGCGCGACCAGCCTCTGCCCTGACCCCCTCTCTAGTTCTTCTCCTCCCCCGCAGTGCATGAGAAGAGCCCCCGATTGTCCCAGATGAGTCCCTCTCTCTGTTCGACTTCATCCGCCGTGGAGCAGTGCATGCAAGAGCCTGATTGCAGTTCATTTTGAATTTTTTTTAAGCTCGCTAAGTTTTTTTTAGTTGCTCTCTTTCCATGACGCATCCACCCCGGTGGCTCACCCCCATGATGACGAGATTTGCCGTGTGCAGTACACTGTTTTTGTTGTTTTTGGAGAAATCAAAGTGCAAATGCAGTTCACTGTTTTTGTAATTTCCTAGGGAACTAGAAGTTCATATTTACTTGTAGGAAGAATTCACTGTCTCTTGGATAGGTTTGCTCCTCTATCTGCTGCGGTTCACTATATGTTCCTTTGTGATGCAAAGCAAAAAAGACACAAAGAAAATGACTGCTGGTAGTATGGGACAGAGCGGTTCGCTTCAGTGAGGTTCACTCCATGAAAAAAAATGCGGTTGGCCTTGTAATATTTTTTATTAGATCATGCAAAGCTCAAATGATGTAGTCCGGCTGGTGCCAGCGTGCGGTTCCCGCATGAGTACAAAGGAGTTCGCCTTGTACGGAAAATGTATGTTTACATTTGCAGCACAATGCATGGTACAGAGGTGCTCACCTTGTAAAAAAATTGTACAGGGGGGTTCACTTTTTATTATTTTTGGAGAAATTATTTTTGCAAAATTGTATGGACATAGTATATAATTAGGTTGGTGTCGCAGTTAACTTTGCAAAAGTAATGCGGTTCTCTTCAATTTGTGTTGCGCTTTACTTTTCCTCAATATGAGATACTCTTGTTCCATTCAAGAAATAATATGGTTCATTTCCGTTTGTGTTGCGGCTCACTTCTGCTAGTGTTGTGGTTCACTTTCGGTTGTCTTGCGGTTGACCCCCCAAAAAAATATGAAGCTGAGAAAATATGTTACAGAAACGACAAAAAAGTATGGCGGTTCACTTCTGGATAGTGTTGCGGTTCACTCTTGTTTGATGTGAAGCGCACTCCACTTCCTCAACTTGGAAAATTTACGTCTGACAAAAAAATCATGAAGTTCAGTTGCCCGTCTATTGTAGTGCGGTTTTCACTGTGAAGTTGTGCGGTCGGCCGTATGATGTTGTTCACCCCGTAAGTGCAAAAAAATTGTTATGGAAGCGAAGAAAAGTAATGTGGTTCACTTCTTGATAGTGTTGTGATTCATTTACACCCGATGTGAAGTGCACTCTACTTTCTCGTCCTTGAAAAAATTTCGTTTGAATAAAAGAAACCATGCAGTTCTCTTACCCGTCTGATGCAGTGCGGTTTTTCGTCCGATGTAGTGCGGTTTTCAGTCGGATGAAGTACGCACGTCGATTTGGGTGTCGCGAAAAACAGAGTGTCCGCATTTTCGTAAATTTGAAATTCCTCTTAAACCTTAGAGAATTAGGAGAGTGTTCTACATGAAAAAGTTGTGCCCCGTCGATATCTTTCCAATGGCGTATCGTTTGAATCATTCCGACCATCGGTTTGTAAAAAATTTGTGAAAAACGGTCGCTGCCACTCGTCGTCCGCCACACGATTTTCAAAATTAACTTAAAACCGTATGGAATCTCAAAAACATTTCAACATATGACAGTTGCGCCTCGTCCATAGCTTTTCAATGGTATATTACACGTCTCGTTTCGACAAACGGTTAAAAATCTGGAACAAAAACAGTACCGAAAATTTCAAAAAAATTGAAAAACAGAACTCCACGATTTAGTAAATATGAAACTTCTCTTAAACTGTAACGAATTAGAGAAAATAATAGATATGAAAAAGATGCACCTCGACGATATCTTTCCAACGGTGTATCATTTGCTTCATTCCGACGAGCGATTTAGAAAAAACGTGAAAAAACAATCGCTGCCACTCGTTATGGGCCACCCCATTTTCAAAATTGCTCTTAAACTGTGAGGAATCTCAAAAAGTGTTCAACATGACGAAGTAGCGCCTAATCCATAGCTTTTGGACGGTATATTACACACCTCACTCCGACAAACGGTTAAAAAACTAAAGCAAAAATGGTATCGAAAAAACACAGCGTGCAATTTTTTGCGATGGGAAGTTCACTCGCCTGAGTACTGCAGCACACTTGGTTCAAATAATGACATGCACTTGTGTTGAGCGTGCAGTGCGGAAGTGTTATCAGAATAGTTATTCTGCTAATATATATATATATATATATATATATATATATATATATATATATATATATATATATATATATATATTCGATGTTGTGGTTATTAGTAATTTTTTCTATAAATTTGGTCAAACTTAAGGAAGTTTGACTTAGGACAAACCTAGAACTTTAAATATTTTGGAACAGATGAAGTACCTCCTTGTGCTTTGTGAGGATTCATCATTTCCCTTGTTACTTGTCTGTAATTCTTTGTTACTACTCCCTCCGTCTTGTAATATAAGAGCGATAGTGTAAAAAAATGCTATTATATTATAGGACGGAAGGAGTATATTGTTGTATATAACATATATAGTTTTTAATTTGAGAATGGAATGGATCTTTCATTCTATCATCTACCAGCATTTCAAATGAGGAAACCTGAATTCATGATTATTTGTTCAGATAGGAGAAGTTTGTATATCATAATTACCGTTCATTATACTCCCTCCTATCCGAGTAGGGAGTTTTGATGCCCAGGCTTATTTGCACCCGGTTAGAAAAAAGAAACGTAAAAAAATAAAAAATAAATTTCAATTTTTTTGTGCAGTAGACAATTTGATATGTAAGGCCCACTTCAAATTTCAAGTCATTTGGACATCTGAGCAGCAAAAAAGTCAAATCGGGCCAAAACAATACATGAACAGTAAACATTTTTATAGACCTCCAATTTGTCTTTTTTGCTTAGAGCTCATCAAATGTCCAAATGATTTAAAAATTGAAGCGGACCTCATTCATCAAATTTTCTAGTGCACAATTTTTTTCTGAATTTTTCTAGTATTTGTTTTAATTTTTTCCATCAGCGCGGGTGCAGACATGGATTTTCACTTCTATCCATATTAATTGTCAATTGTTGCTGATTTAGTACAACATGGATCGGAGGGAGTATTAAATTGACTGCACAAAGGAGTCTTGTGCAACTGGCCTAGTTAGATCCATTCACATCATTCACGGTGAACACATGGGAAACATTGCCTCTGCAAAGTTGCTGACGCCAAACTCGTGAGCGACGCACAGTACATGCATAATTTCGATATTATGCATAGAAGAAACAAGGTATGACGATCGATTTACTTTCTGGTCTACTTTCGATGAGGTTTGTTCACCTTCCGGTCTACTTTGCCGAACGTATTGCTAACGCAGGGAATGACAACCTTGAAAATGAGTCACACATCAGGTCATGGTGTAAAGGGCATGAACATATATACTATCAATCTACCATATCCATGTTCAACTATTTTCGAGACAATACCAGCTGACCACCCTCAATGTACAGAAATATCTACTTGTTGAGGTGTGATGGCTCTGAGCCAATAGCTATGTCGAAACCTGGAGGAATAAAAACGGCATCATCCCATTTCGAGGAGGAGCTATCCTGCAAGCATATACCACTGATTTTGGTAAGGTTATAATATGACATCTAAGGGAAGTAGGGAATCAAATGAAACGAGGTTTGATGAAGTCCATGCAAAGATTCATAAGTGAAGCATTAAACAGCTTCCATATGCAAGATTCTGGAGGAAAAAAGGCACAGTAATGATATGAGATGAGGAAACGGTCCACTGATGTCACAAAACTAGTCTAGCAATGTGATCACATATAATTACGAAAACTTCATGTTAATTTCATGCCTATACTATAGTCTAAAACTACGTTCCAGTCTCTAACTACAGTATTTGTCATGCCCCTTCCATCTAAACAAGGATATGGTTAATTCAACAATATGCTGAAACAATGTTACGGTATTTGTGTACCTTCATTGATGTGATGATATCCTCCAAAGAAGAAACCTGGAAAAGAGAGTGAGTCAACAAATGTGAAGTCAAAATTGTCATTCATAACAAACAAACAAATAAATGTGGCACCTGTGTGTCACCAATCCTAACAGCAGGGATAGGCTTTTGCTGGTCACTAGATGCTCGGTGCAGTGACTTGTCTAAGTCCTCCTAGACAAGTATAAAAAACTAAAGTAAGAAAATATGATAATCAGGTGTACGAAGGAGAATATGATAATCCTGACCTTTCTAAAGAAAACTGGCCGATATCTCTTGTTATCATTCCTTAGAACAAGGCTCCTTGACTGAAAAGCAGGTCAGCGAGTAGGTCAATTGTCTTAAAGATGGAATTCTTACGAGAAAGGAGTTAATATGAAGCAAGACAGTATTGAGCATTAACTAGCTTCTCTACCGAGTGATGCTATAAAATGTAGTAGTTGATCGCGCAGTTTAAATAGGACGACATAGTCAAGATGGTGGTGACATGGTGGCACATAAATGTGCTGATGATGGTGGGGGACTGTGGAGTATGATGGCGCAAGGGGCACAAAGAATCTTGCATTTATTGGGCAATGTCACTGACATATCCACAAACTTCCAGAAGAGCTCAGTGGTTCCTATTCGTTGAGGGCACATCAACTTGGCAAGCATCCTCCACGCCCTACCCACGCCTCGGGCTTCTTTCCCTTTGAAATACTTGGGGCTGCCTCTTTCGGTGTGGCAGCTAAGAAAGGTGATTTTCAATACCTGGAAGACAAGGCGGCTTCCAAGTTGACCACTTGGGATGGGCAAAACATCACTGCTATTGGTCGTTGTGCCCTGGTGAAGTAGGTGCTCTCTTTGCAACTCATCTTCTCCATCACACCGCTCATCTTTCCCCCGTCCACGTTGCACAACATGAACAAAATTGAGAGAGCCTTTCTTTGGAGGGCACGAACAAAACCACCGGTGCTAAGTGCAAGGTGAATTGGAATGCGGTATACCAGCCTAAGGACCTTGGTGGCCTTGGTGTGCTAAACACGGAGTTTGCTCAGGCTCTTCGACCGCGGTGGCTGTGGTTTGTATGGAAAGACCCAACCAAGCTTTGGGTGGGCATGGGAAACCCTTGCGATGAGTTGGACTCCACCTTGTTCTATGCCTCATCGGCCATCTTGTAGGTAATTGCGCAAGGATGCTTTCTGGTATAAGCCATGGGTGCATGACCGCAAGCCAAAGGACATTGCGCCTCTCATCTACAAGGCATCTACTACCTCCGTCCGGGTTTATTGGGCCTTTAAGCCATCCATGTCTGTCCCTGTTTATAAGGCCCCCTGCAGTAACTAGTTTTTTCCGAAGAATCTCTCCCTTCTTTTGCGTTGCTGCATTGGAGCTGGCGCATGGACTTGGCTGATTGGCCATGCATGCACGATGTATGCGCACGCCGTCCATTGCATGCGTCTGGTTAGTTACTAGGCCTAGTTAATAGGGTGGTTCTGGAGTAAATTAAGTTGATTTATTTTCCAAATCTCTAGTTGCGTGCATCTTCTTGGTCTTAGCAATTTGGCTTATGGGCCTAATAAACCCGGACGGAGGGAGTAAAAGAAAAAACTGGAAGGTGCGTGAAGCTCTTAACAACGATGCTTGGGTCTCCAAGATTAGCATCTCATCATCCTTTTCGCTGAATCACTTACGTGAGTTTGTGACCCTTTGGACAACTATCCGTAGATTCCATCTTGACGACAATGCCGAGGATGAGATTGTCTGGAAACACACTGCTAGCAGCCTAGCAGGCAATATACGGCCAAGTCGGCTTATAAAGCGTAATTCCATGGTACTATTCAATCCCCAATGGGATACACTGTGTGGAAGGCTTGGGCACCGCCCAAGGTAAAGTTCTTCGCTTGGTTGGCTATTCAAAACAGGGTATCGACGACGGACAGATTGGAGAAGCGTGGATGGCCTAACCGTGGCCTCTGCCCTCTTTGCAAGCGGGTGCAAGAGTCTATGGACCACCTCTTCTACAAATGCCGCTTCTCCATCCGGCTATGGGGATTGCTCAAAGACTCGCTCCAACTTGTACACATCGACACTTCCTTGTGGCACCTATCGGGCTCCATCAAAGATTCGTGGGTGGGCCTCTCTGACAATTCGATCCCCAATAGGAAAGCGATGGCCTCGCTCACCATGCTCGTTGTCTGGACCATTTGGAGCGAGAGGAATGCATGTGTGTTCCGTCAAGAAGAGTGCTCCACGACGGTGCTTCTCGCCAATATCAAGGAGGCCAAGCTCTGGATCACCGCAGGTGCTACAAAATTGGGTCAAATGATACAGCGAGAGTAGTGTCTAACTGTTGTTTCGAGTTGTTGTGGCACTGTTCGTGTTGTAACGCAGACTAAACTCTATTGCTCTTCTTATTTAATGAACGAGGCAAATCTTTTGCCTCTTTTCAAAAAAAAAACAATGACTAAACCCAAATATTGTTGGCTGTTCTTTGGTAAAAAAAATACTGCGATTAAATCTCAACATGCATGTGTGCACCTAAGAAGATACAAGAATCAATAAACACAGTACTTTGATTTTGTTCATCCTTGGTCTGTGGTTCTCTTACTTTGATACTACTCAACAAATTCTACCATGTACATGAATTCAAAACTATAAAAATAGATGAGGATATTCAAACCTGGAAAACAGGAACTCCTGGAAACCCCTCATTCATAAATTCCCCTCCATCTTGCATCAACTGCAAGATAAAAATGCTAAACTGTTAAGTTATTGCATGAGTGGTTAACTATCATCACAATATAAACGCTCCAAAATGCGAGTGTGAATCAAAATATATCAGCCCAAATGCGTTACAAAAAAAAAGTGCACCAGTGCATGTAGTCTCCAATTAGAGATAAAAAATAGGACAACAAAGAGGTTCAATTCCTTTAAGAAGGAGATGTAAAATGAACACACCTTACTTCACAATGGCTCCACAATTCTCACTAACTGATGAAATGTTATTATTTCCAATAAGGCCTCTATCTTTTATGCTACTTATTGTCACATAAGTCTGGTAGCACTTGCACAAAACAAGGAAAGAAACAATGGAGGCGTAAAGCAGGCAAGCAGCAGAGATGGAATGAACGACAGAACATGCCTTGTCAGTCACATGGTCTCACAATGTTGTCTAGAAATCTATGAAATCCGTTGTCATTTTGTTAGTTGAGAAACTGGCTATCAACCACCCAGTAAAGCACATGGAAATTAGTCAAGGTCACGGATAAGCTGCTGGATCACGAAATCAGTACCGAACATTGAACATGTAAACATACCGTTTTCACCCAGATAGTTAACTTAGCCGTGCCGGAAATGCTATGGATTTGATCTGTCGGATAATAACTAGAGCAAGTAAACAAAGTTTTCCCAACAAAAAATTAGTCTTGCGGTACAGATACTCAGCTGAATATAAGGACCAAGCCCCTTCCCCATTTGAACATTGCAAAACAACTAAAGTGACAGGTCTACCAGGTATCCCAGGGAATTATGCGGATATGTGCTCTCGATATCTTATAGAAAACCGATTAAGAGGGGCAAAGGTGAAGTGTTTAGATGGGTTTATATGGCATCTTGGCGCACTTAAATTCTCAAAGAAATTGTTAAATTGGAGCACTGAAGCATATCTTGTGCTACAGTGAAACTGTTGCAAACAGTGAATAATTGGATGCAATGAAAAATGGAAGCACAGATGGTTGTTTTTCTTTCCAATGAGTATATACATAAATAAAAAGTTAAAACAACAAGGCCAAGTATTTATGTATAATCACAACAAGATCATGTGACCAAAATAATACCGGTTGCAATTTTCTAAAACTCCACTAAGAATATCATCTTGGGTCAACCAACATTTCACAATATCACATAAGGGGAGTATATAATATGATCCGGTAAAATCAATAAGAAGATCAAATTTGCTAATAAATCACATGCACTACCATCTATTTCGAACAAATGTTACCTTAATTGCATTAGCCACCTGAGAAGGATCAGGAAGAAATCTAAATGCCACACCATCAGACTTCAGTTGGATAACCTGAAAACAAAATCATATCATATGTAAATAAGATGCTCCAAAAATAGGTACACATAGAAAACAAGTGACAACGCAGAAGCAGGAGTACATAATTTCCAAAAGATAAATGAACACTAATGACACCTGAATGGGCTTTCTAGTAAACAAGTAGCATCTTCTAAACTAGAAACATTTATAAATTTTGCAAATCCAGTATTTCATATGAAATGCGAACTCGTTTAAATACAAGTAATCAACTTGAGTCAGGACCTTAACTACTAATTAAAAATCTTTCAGAAAAACTAATTCATGAATGCCACCCACAACAAGGCCCTCAAGATATACATGACTAGTGATTTCCAAGAAATATACTCCCACTTAAGGCTTGGAGCATGACATCAAACGATCAGGCAGCTTTAAGTGAACAGATGGAAGTGATGCCCTGACCAAATGACAGATGAATCCCCATTTTAGATATATCAAATTCGCACCCTGCCATGACTTCCATGAGACACGATCACTGTTACAAATTTAATTGGCACGCTAGTCGCTGGACATACAGGATGATTACAGCGCCAAGGCTACTTAGAAAACACACCATTAGAGCATCGCATTCGAGGATTCCGTCGAGCAAAACCTATGGAAACCAAATGCAAGCACCTGACCTTGTTGAGCGCAACAGGTACCACGGTGGAGCCAGCGCGCATATCGTCGTCCATTTGTGCGAGGAGCATATCGGCGTCCTCCCTCCGGAAGCAGAGCATCCCGAGCGCTGGTGGACGCCTCGCGCTTCCGCCCACATCCCCGCCCCCGTGGGTTTTCGACACAAGCATGAATTCCTGGGCGGAGTTAGCGAGAGCGTACACGGGCACCCCGGCGAGCCGGCCCTCGATCTCTGCGACTGGCAGCGCCGCCGACGAAGATGGGGAGGGGATGCGAGCCCATGGCGGCGCAATGGCCCGTGGGAGGGGGAGGGAGGAGACGAAGGAGGTGAGGTGGGTCTGGATGGGGAGGAAGGGGTTTGGATTGTTGGGCTTGCTCAGGCTAGGGTTTGGGGTCGAGGTGGAGGCGGCTTTGTTGAGCCATGGGAAATCGAAAGGCATGGCGGTGGCCGGTGGGGAGATGGAGAGGAACGAAGAGGTGAGCACGGACGAGACGACGAGTCGACGAGCACAAGGGTTTTGGAGAGAATTCTCCGGTCGTTCCACCGTCAAGATGCTGGTGGCAAGGTGAAATGTCTTCATATGTTTTTTCTTTTCTTTTAAACTTTCTATCTATCTGGCGACTACTACGCGCGGGCGCACCGGCCAAAAATACTTCCTATCTATCTGGCGACTACTACGCGCCGGCGCACCAGCCGAAATTTTCGGCCGGTCAACGCCCTAGCGTTGGATACAGCCAGATGTAACCGTCAGATCCAGAGAAAAAAAACCTCGCTCATGTACAACTCCGTGTCCTCTGACTGCCCTCGCTAGCAGCTCGCGGAGCCGCTCGTCTGCGGGCTCGCCGGAGCCGCTCGTCGGCGCGCACGTCGGAGCTGCTCGTCGGCGCGCACGCCGGAGCCGATTGCCGGTTGTAGCACCAGTGCTCACTGGTCCACCCCCAACGCAGCAATTTGTAGTGTCGGTTCGAGCAAAAAATTGGCCTCCGATTTGCAGCCTTTTCCTTGAAATTAATCGTTGTAGCGGTTTGCACACGACGTGGTAGCAACAAATTTGCTGGTTACAACAAAATAAATTTGTTGGTTCCAACAGAAAAATCAGAAGGGATGGTAGCAAAAATCAGATATAATGGTAGCAAACAAAAAGACGATGGTAACAAATTTGAAGTGGTTCTAGGAAAAAAGATGGATCTGGCAAAGATTCAAATACGGTGGTAGCAAAAAACGAAGACGGTGGTAGCACAAAACAAAGGTGGTGGTAACAAAAAAAATCGAAGTGGTTCCAGATACATCCAGCAAAAAAATCGAAAAAATAGGGTTGTAGCAAAAATCAAAGACGGTGGTAACAAATATTTGGACTAGTTGTAGCAAAAACAATCACTCCGAAAAAATGGCGGCCACACCGTGCTCGCCGTCTTGCTGGTTGCAGCTCCCCGCAATGCCGGTTCAAACACAGTGTGTCGTCGCTGCTCTGGAACGGCTGGTGCCATCTCCCCCGCGGTGCTGGTTGTAGCTCTCTGTGTAGCTGGTTCCAGCAAAAAAGCGGTGTGTATGTAACATCGCCATTCACTGGTTCCAACCCATGACCGCCAACATCTCCTCGGCCCCCACCGTAGCAGCTCCATTCCCGTGCAACAGCGCGCAACCCCCATCAGTGCGGGGGGTCGAAGCTCATGGCGGATAGGATTGAAGAAGGTTGTGCGTGCTGTGTTGGGGATCGTAGCAGAAATTTAAAATTTTCTACGCATCACCAAGATCAATCTATGGAGTAATCTAGCAACGAGGGGAAGGGGAGTGCATCTACATACCCTTGTAGATCGCTAAGCGGAAGCGTTGTAAGAACGCGGATGAAGGAGTCGTACTCATAGCGATTCAGATCGCGGTTGATTCCGATCTAAGCGCCGAACCACGGCGCCTCCGTGTTCAACACACGTGCAGCCCGGTGACGTCTCCCACGCATTGATCCAGCAAGGGAAGAAGGAGAGGTTGGGAAAGACTCCGTCCAGCAGCAGCACGACGGCGTGGTGGTGGTGGAGGAGCGCGAACTCCAACAGGGCTTCGCCAAGCACTACGAGAGACGAGGAGGGAGAGAGGTAGGGCTGCGCCAAGAGAGAGATCAAATCGTATGTTGGGCAGCCCCCATACCTCAAGTATATATAGGGGGAGGGGAGGGGGCTGCGCCCCCTCTAGGGTTCCCACCCCAAGGTGTGCGGCAGCCCCAGATCCCATCTAGGGTGGCGGCCACAAGGGGGAGAGGGGGAGGCGCACCTGGGGTGGGCCTTAGGGCCCATCTGCCCTAGGGTTTGCCCCCTTCCCCTCTTGGGGGCGCCTTGGGCCTTGGTGGGGGGGCGCACCAGCCCACCTGGGGCTGGTCCCCTCCCACACTTGGCCCACGCAGCCTTCTAGGGCTGGTGGCCCCACCTGGTGGACCCCCGGGACCCTCCCGGTGGTCCCGGTACGTTACCGATAGCACCCGAAACTTTTCCGGTGACCAAAACAGAACTTTCCATATATAAATCTTTACCTTCAGACTATTCCGGAACTCCTCGCGACGTCCAGGATCTCATCCGAGACTCCGAACAACATTCGGTAACCGCGTACATACTTTCCCTATAACCCTAGCATCATCGAACCTTAAGTGTGTAGACCCTACGGGCTCGGGGGTCATGCAGACATGGCCGAGACAACTCTCCGGTCAATAACCAACAGCGGGATCTGGATACCCATGTTGGCTCCCACATGCTCCACGATGATCTCATCGGATGAATCACGATGTCAAGGATTCAATCAATCCCGTATACAATTCCCTTTGTCTATCGGTACGATACTTGCCCGAGATTCGATCATCGGTATCCCGATACCTTGTTCAATCTCATTACCGGCAAGTCTCTTTACTCGTTCCGTAACACATCATCCCGTGATCAACTCCTTGGTCACATTGTGCACATTATGATGATGTCCTACTGAGTGGGCCCAGAGATACCTCTCTGTTACACGGAGTGACAAATCCCAGTCTCGATTCGTGCCAACCCAACAGACACTTTCGGAGATACCCGTAGTGCACCTTTATAGCCACCCAGTTACGTTGTGACGTTTGGCACACCCAAAGCACTCCTACGGTATCCGGGAGTTGCACAATTTCATGGTCTAAGGAAATGATACTTGACATTAGAAAAGCTTTAGCATACGAACTACACGATCTTGTGCTAGGCTTAGGATTAGGTCTTGTCCATCACATCATTCTCCTAATGATGTGATCCCGTTATCAACGACATCCAATGTCCATGGTCAGGAAACCGTAACCATCTATTGATCAACGAGCTAGTCAACTAGAGGCTTACTAGGGACATGGTGTTGTCTATGTATCCACACATGTATCTGAGTTTCCTATCAATACAATTCTAGCATGGATAATAAACGATTATCATGAACAATGAAATATAATATAATAATAACTAATTTATTATTGCCTCTAGGGCATATTTCCAACAGTCTCCCACTTGCACTAGAGTCAATAATCTAGTTCACATCTCCATGTGATTAACACTCACAGGTCACATGGCCATGTGACCAACATCCAAAGAGTTTACTAGAGTCAATAATCTAGTTCACATCACTATGTGATTAACACTCAATGAGTTCTGGGTTTGATCATGTTATGCTTGTGAGAGAGGTTGTAGTCAACGGGTCTGCAATATTCAGATCCTTATGTATTTCGCAAAACTTTATGTCATATCGTAGATGCTGCTACCATGTTCCACTTGGAGCTATTCCAAATTGTTGCTCCATTATATGTATCCGGTATCTCTACTCAGAGCTATCCGGATAGGTGTTAAGCTTGCATCGACGTAACTCTTTACGTCGAACTCTTTATCACCTCCATAACCGAGAAACATTTCCTTATTCCTCTAAGGATAATTTTGACTGCTATCTGGTGATCCACTCCTAGATCACCTTTGTACCCTCTTGCCAGGCATGTGGCAAGGCACACATCTGGTGCGGTACTCAGCATGGCATACCGTATAGAGCCTATGACAAAAGCATAGGGGACGACCTTCGTCCTTCCTCTTTCTTCTGTCGTGGTCAATCTTTGAGTCTTACTCAACTTCACACCTTACAACTCAGGTAAGAATCCCTTCTTTGACTGATCTATTTTGAACTCCTTCAAAATCATGTCAAGGTGTGCGTTCTTTGAAAGTATCATCAGGCGTCTTGATCTATCTCTATAGATCTTGATGCCCATTATGTAAGCAGCTTTATCCATGTCTTCCTTTGAAAAACACTCTTCAAACAACCGTTTATGCTTCCAGAAATTCTACATTATTTCGGATCAACAATATGTCATCCACATATACTTATCAGAAATGTTGTAGTGCTCCCACTCACTTTCTTGTAAATACAAGTTTCTAGCAAACATTTATAAACCTAAAAGCTTTGATCACTCCATCAAAGCATATATTCTGACTCCGAGATGCTTGCTCTAGTCCATAGAAGGATCGCTGGAGCCAGCATACCTTTTAGCATCCTTAGGATCGACAAAACTTTGATTGTATCACATACAACTCTTTCTTATGAAAAACTGGTAAGAAAACTTGTTTTTGACATCCATCTGTCAGATTTCATAATCGAAAAATACAGCTAATGCTAACATGATTCCGACGGACTTAAGCATCGCTACGGGTGAGAAATTCTCATCGTAGTCAACTCCTTGAACTTGTGAAAAGGCTCTTTCCCACAAGTCGAGCTTCATAGACGGTAACATTACCGCCCACGTCCGTCTTCTTCTTAAAGATCCATTTATCTCAATGGCTTGCCGATCATTGGGCAAGTCCACCAAAGTCCATACTTTGTTCTGATACATGGATCCTATCTCGGATTTCATGGCTTCTAACCATTTGTCGGAATACGGGCCCACCATCGCTTCTCCATAGCTCGTAGGTTCATTGTTGTCTAACAACATGATATCTAAGACAGGATTACCGTACCACTCAGGAGTAGTACATATCCTTGTCGACCTATGAGGTTCGATAGCAACTTGATCCGAAGCTTCATGATCACTATCATTAACTTCCTCTCCAACAGACGTAGGCACCACAGAAAACATCTTTCTGTGTTGCATCACTCTCTGGTTGAAATAAAGGTTCGACAACCTCATCAAGTTCTATCTTCCTCCCACTCAATTCTTTCAAGAGAAACTCCTTCTCGAGAAAGGACCCGTTCTTAGCGACAAACAATTTGCCCTCGGATCTGAGATAGAAGGTGTACCCAACTGTCACCTTTGGGTATCCTATGAAGATGTGTTTGTCCGCTTTGGGTTCGAGCTTCTCCGGCTGAAGCCTTAAGCATCGCAGCCCCAAACATTAAGAAACGACAACTTTGGTTTCTTGCCAAAGCAATGTTCACACAACGTCGTCTCAACGGACTTAGATGGTGCCCTATCTAAAGTGAGTGCAGCTGTCTCTAACGCATAACCTCAAAATGAAATGGTAGATCGGTAAGAGACATCATAGATCGCACCATATCTCATAAGGTTCGATTACAACGTCCGGACACACCATAACCTAGTGGTGTTCCAGGTGGCTTCAACTGTGAAACAATTCCACAATGTCTTAAGTGATTGCCAAACTCATAACTCAGAAATTCTCATCGATCAGATCATAGGAATTTGATCTTCTTGTTATGATGATTCTTAACTTCACTCTGAAATCGCTTGAACTTTTCAAACATTTCAGACTTGTGCTTCATTGAGTAAATATACCTATATCTACTCAAATCGTCAGTGAAGATGAGAAAATAGTGATATCCACCGCACGCTTCAATTCTCATTGGATCACACGCATCAGCATGTACGATTTCCAACAAGTCACTTGCCCGTTTCATTGTACCTAAAAACGGGGTCTTAGTCATCCTGCCCATGAGGCATGGCTCGCATGTGTCAAGCAATTCAAAATCAAGTGACTCCAAACATCCATCGACATGGAGTTTCTTCATGCATCTTACGCCAATATGACCTAAGAGGCAATGCCACAAGAAAGTGGTACTATCATTATTAACTCTACATCTTTTGGCGTGAACATGTGTATTACCACGACCGAGATTCAATGAACCATTCACATAGGGTGCATGACCATGAAAGGTATTATTCATGTAAACAGAATAACCATTATTTTCTAACTTAAATGAATAAACGTATTGCTATGAACATGATCTAATCATATTCATGCTCAACGTAGACACCTGATAACATTTATCTAGGTTCAATACTAATCCCGAAGGCAGATGGAGCGTGCGATGGTGATCTCATCAACTTTGGAAACACTTCCAACACACATCGTCACCTCGCCCTTAGCCAGTCTCCGTTTAGTCCGTAGCTTTTGCTTCAAGTCACCAATAATAGTAACTGAACCGGTATCCAATACCCAGGTGCTACCAGGAGTACTAGTGAGGTACACATTAATAACACGTATATACTTTGTTGAAGTTGCCATCCTTCTTATCTACCATGTATTTGGGGTAGTTCCGCTACCAGTGACCGTTCCCCTTACAGTAGAAGCACTTAGTCTCGGGTTTGGGTTCAACTTTGGGTTCCTTCACTTGAGCGGCAACTGGTTTGCCATTCATGAAGTTTCCCTTCTATCCCTTGCCCTTCTTGAAACTAGTGGTCTTGTTAAACCATCAACACTTGATGCTCCTTCTTGATTTCTACCTTTTGCGGTCTTGAGCACCGCGAACAGCTCCGGGATCGACTCCATCCCTTGCATGTCATAGTTCATCACGAAGATCTAGTAGCTTAGTGATAGTGGCTAGAGAACTCTATCAATCACTAACTTATCTGGAAGTTTAACTCCCACTTGATTTAAGTGATTGTAGCACCTAGACATTCTGAGCACATGCTCACTAGCTGAGCTATTCTCCTCCATCTTGTTGGCAAAAGAACTTGTCAGAGGTCTCATACCTCTCAACACAGGCATGAGCCTAAAATCCCAATTTCAGCTCTTGGAACATCTCATATGTCCTATGGCGTTCAAAACGTCATTGGAATCCAGATTCTAAGCCGTAAAGTATGGTGCACTAAACTATCAAGTAGTCATCAGGATGTGTCTGTCAGGTGTTCACAACATCCACAGACGACGTTGTAGGGGTTTGCACATCGAGCGGTGCATCAAAGACATAAGCCTTCTGTGTAGCAGTGAGGACACTCCTCGGACTATGGACCCAGTCTGCATCATTGCTTACAATATCTTTCAACTTAGTCTTTCTCTAGGAACGTATTGAAACAGGGAGCTACAACATGAGCTATTTATCTACAACATATTTGCAAAGACAATTTAGACTATGTTCATGATAATTAAGTCCATCTAATCAAATTATTTAATGAACTCTCACTCAGATAGACATCCCTCTAGTCATCTAAGTGATACATGATCTGAGTCAACTAGGCCGTGTCCGATCATCACGTGAGACGGACTAGTCATCATTGGTGAACATCTTCATGTTGATCGTATCTTCTATACGACTCATGTTCGACCTTTCGGTCTTCCGTGTTCTGAGGCCATGTCTGTACATGCTAGGCTCGTCAAGTCAACCTAAGTGTATTGTGTGTGTAAATCTGGCTTACACCCGTTGTATTCGAACGTTAGAATCTATCACACCCGATCATCACGTGGTGCTTCGAAACAACGAACCTTCGCAACGGTGCACAGTTAGGGGGAACACTTTCTTGAAATTATTGCGAGGGATCATCTTATTTAAGCTACCATCGTTCTAAGCAAATAAGATGTAAAACATGATAAACATCACATGCAATCAAATAGTGACATGATATGGCCAATATCATTTTGCTCCTTTTGATCTCCATCTTCGGGGCGCCATGATCATCATCGTCACCGGCATGACACCATGATCTCCATCATCGTGTCTTCATGAAGTCGTCTCATCAACTATTACTTCTACTACTATGGCTAATGGTTTAGCAATAAAGTAAAGTAATTACATGACGTTTAAGTTAACATGCATGTCATAAATAAATTAAGACAACTCCTATGGCTCCTGCCGATTGTCATACTCATCGACATGCAAGTCGTGATTCCTATTACAAGAACATGATCAATCTCATACATCACATATATCATTCATCACATCCTTTTGGCCATATCACATCACAAGGCATATGCTGCAAAAACAAGTTAGACGTCCTCTAATTGTTGTTGCAAATTTTTACGTGGCTGCTATAGGTTTCTAGCAAGAACGTTTCTTACCTACGCCAAAACCACAATGTGATATGCCAATTTCTATTTACCCT
Source organism: Triticum aestivum (assembly GCF_018294505.1). NCBI lineage: Eukaryota > Viridiplantae > Streptophyta > Magnoliopsida > Poales > Poaceae > Triticum > Triticum aestivum. Next base: position 531,095,527 of record NC_057800.1, read on the forward strand.
TCATAAGGACCCTTTTCATCGAATCCGATCCGACTAAAGTGGGAGAGACAGACACCCGCTAGCCACCTTATGCAACTAGTGCATGTCAGTCGGTGGAACCTGTCTCACGTAAGAGTACGTGTAAGGTCGGTCTGGGCCGCTTCATCCCACGATGCCGCCGAATCAAGATAAGACTAGTAACAGCAAGTAAATTGACAAAATCGACGCCCACAACAACTTGTGTTCTACTCGTGCATAGAAACTACACATAGACCTAGCTCATGATGCCACTATTGGGGATCGTAGCAGAAATTCAAAATTTTCTACGCATCACCAAGATCAATCTATGGAGTAATCTAGCAACGAGGGGAAGGGGAGTGCATCTACATACCCTTGTAGATCGCTAAGCGGAAGCGTTGCAAGAACGCGGATGAAGGAGTCATACTCGTAGCGATTCAGATCGCGGTTGATTTTGATCTAAGCGCCGAACCACGGTGCCTCCGCGTTCAACACACGTGCAGCCTGGTGACGTCTCCCACTCCTTGATCCAGCAAGGGGAGAAGGAGAGGTTGGGGAAGACTCCGTCCAGCAGCAGCACGACGGTGTGGTGGTGGTGGAGGAGCGCGGAACTCCAGCAGGGCTTCGCCAAGCACTACGAGAGACGAGGAGGGAGAGAGGTAGGGCTGCGCCAAGAGAGAGATCAAATCGTATGTTGGGCAGCCCCCATACCTCAAGTATATATAGGGGGAGGGGAGGGGGCTGCGCCCCCTCTAGGGTTCCCACCCCAAGGTGTGCGGCAGCCCCAGATCCCATCTAGGGTGGCGGCCACAAGGGGGAGAGGGGGAGGCGCACCTGGGGTGGGCCTTAGGGCCCATCTGCCCTAGGGTTTGCCCCTTCCCCTCTTGGAGGCGCCTTGGGCCTTGGTGGGGGGCGCAACGGCCCACCTGGGGCTGGTCCCCTCCCACACTTGGCCCACGCAGCCTTCTAGGGCTGGTGGCCCCACCTGGTGGACCCCCGGGACCCTCCTGGTGGTCCCGGTATGTTACCGATAGCACCCGAAACTTTTCCGGTGACCAAAATGGAACTTCCCATATATAAATATTTACCTCCGGACCATTCCGGAACTCCTCGCGACGTCCAGGATCTCATCCGGGACTCCTAACAACATTCGATAACCACGTTCATACTTCCCCTATAACCCTAGTGTCATCCAACCTTAAGTGTGTAGACCCTACGGGCTCGGGAGTCATGCAGACATGGCCGAGACAACTCTCCGGTCAATAACCAACAGCGGGATCTGGATACCCATGTTGGCTCCCACATGCTCCACAATGATCTCATCGGATGAACCACGATGTCAAGGATTCAATCAATCCCGTATACAGTTCCCTTTGTCTATCGGTACGATACTTGCCCGAGATTTGATCGTCGGTATCCCGATACCTTGTTCAATCTCGTTACCGGCAAGTCTCTTTACTCGTTCCGCAACACATCATCCCGTGATCAACTCCTTTGTCACATTGTGCACATTATGATGATGTCCTACCGAGTGGGCCCAGAGATACCTCTCCGTTACACGGAGTGACAAATCCCAGTCTCGATTCTTGCCAACCCAACAGACACTTTCGGAGATACCCGTAGTGCACCTTTATAGCCACCCAGTTACGTTGTGACATTTGGCACACCCAAAGCACTCCTATGGTATCCGGGAGTTGCACAATCTCATGGTCTAAGGAAATGATACTTGACATTAGAAAAGCTTTAGCATACGAACTACACGATCTTGTGCTAGGCTTAGGATTGGGTCTTGTCCATCACATCATTCTCCTAATGATGTGATCCCGTTATCAACGACATCCAATGTCCATGGTCAGGAAACCGTAACCATCTATCGATCAACGAGCTAGTCAACTAGAGGCTTACTAGGGACATGGTGTTGTCTATGTATCCACACATGTATCTGAGTTTCCTATCAATACAATTCTAGCATGGATAATAAACGATTATCATGAACAATGAAATATAATATAATAATAACTAATTTGTTATTGCCTCTAGGGCATATTTCCAACATGCTGATGGTGGTGGATGGCTTGATGGTGCCAAAGATTCAGCACGCACGCGAGCTTTTTCTATGGCCAAGATGAAAAGAATGGAGCAGCAAAGAGACAGAGGAGGAAGAAAGGTCCTAGTTCCCCTCCTTGTGAAGAGATAAGGATGATTGTGTGTGGTGGGAAGTGGGCCACGTGATGACTAGAGTTGGTTGGGTCACGGCCGAATCGAGGGTCGTACGATCTAGCTTTAGTCAACAACGGCGTGCAGCCGGCGGAACGATTCGGCCGGCGCGCCGATAGGGAACGTTTCCCTATCTATATTTATTACTCGCCTTTGGCACGAAAATTAGCACAAGACTGGTCACAAATTAGAGTTGTTAGCCATGGCTTTGAAAGTTTTCTCTGCGATACCCTTTAACAAACACGGTTGGCTGATTCACAGTTAGAAACGGTTAGCTTACGATGACCGTATAAGACAGAATATATGAAGCTGATTGCTACCACGTCTTGGATTTTAAGACTATCTAGAAACTTTAGACGTCTAAAATTTGGAAGAGGAGGGAGTATTTATGATCAGATCTGTCATGACAGTACAAAGAATATGAGAAATAAAAAAAATTATAAATAGGCTTGTGGACCACCTAGCGACAACTATAAGCACTAGAGCGAGTTGAAACTGTGTCATCATCATTGCCCCTCACTCAATAGAGGGAAGAAAACATTTTTGTAGTAACCAGTTGGGAAGTAGTTGTGCTAAGCCCACATATGACCAACGCAACAGAACATCAACCGTCGTGGATGAATAGGAACGTAGATCGGAAGGATCAAACCTGTAAACACACAAACAAAGAAAAATAAAAACCGAATCCAACCAGATCTACCGAAGCCTCGCACCAACTGAAACCCACGAGATCAAACGGGTACACTCCCCCACACGTACTCTGACGATACTAGACGCACCACCGGGATAGGGATCAGATGTGGAAAACATTATTCTCACTAAGAACATCACCGCCGTCACATAGCCCCACACTGAACCAAACAAGAATAAGGGGGTCCCTCCCATCAGTGAGGGGTTGGGTTCCTCCGGACCACCAATGTCCAAAGGCCACCAAAGACGAGGCAGAACAGCGGTGACCGAACAGGAATAGGGAAAAACCTAATCGCCTGGTAGTCACCTTGTAGGAAGGATGAAATGACGAACCAACCTGTGGTTGGATGGTTAGAGGGACAGTGGTATCCCCAGCCCACCAGGGTTCAAGTCCTCGTGCTTGCATTATTCTGGATTTATTTCAAGATTCTGGCGATGCAATTTCAGTGGGAGGACATGTTTCCGTCGACGACGAGGCCCCTACGGTGACTTCTTAAATCTCAAAATGATATGCCGGCTCAGTCTCTCGAAGGTGCTCATAGGGGTGAGTGTATGCGCGTATGTAGGAGCGCTTGTGTCTGTACTGTGTTCAAAAAAAAGAGGAAGGGTGAAATGACTAAGGAAAGTTCCTATGGGATGTTTTGGCATTTGGTATTTTGGTGCCTCCCGATGAAGGAAGATTAATTAACGATTGCTAGACCCAAAAAATGAGCTTAGCCCCGAAAAACTCTACAGGGACTCACCATGGCGGGAATGTTATAACAACGTCTACAACTGGAACCCTCACACCCACCACAAACATCCGGATGGCTGGCCGAACGCAAAAACGCCCCCAACAGGGTGCCCCATAGCTAGCCCCAATGCCCGGGCTGACCGACACTCCCCATATCCGGCACATATCTTAGGCCGATATAGGGAGGCCCGGGCACTGAAGGAAATATGCCCTAGAGGCAATAATAAAGTTGTTATTTATATTTCCTTATATCATGATAAATGTTTATTATTCATGCTAGAATTGTATTAACCGGAAACTTAGTACATGTGTGAATACATAGACAAACAGAGTGTCCCTAGTATGCATCTACTTGACTAGCTCGTTAATCAAAGATGGTTAAGTTTCCTAGCCATAGACATGTGTTGTCATTTGATGAACGAGATCACATCAATAGAGAATGATGTGATGGACAAGACCCATCCGTTAGCTTAGCACTATGATCGTTTAGTTTGTTGTTATTGCTTTCTTCATAACTTATACATGTTCCTATGACTATGAGATTATGCAACTCCTGAATACCGGAGGAACACTTAGTGTGCTATCAAATGTCACAACGTAACTAGGTGATTATAAAGATGCTCTACATGTGTCTCCCATGGTGTTTATTGAGTTTTCATAGATCGAGATTAGGTTTTGTCACTCTGAGTATCGGAGAGGTATCTATGGGCCCTCTCGGTAATGCACATCACTATAAACCTTGCAAGCAATGTCACTAATTAGTTAGTTGTGGAATGATGCATTATGGAACGAGTAAAGAGACTTGCCGGTAACGAGATTGAACTAGGTATGTGGATACCGACGATCGAATCTCGGGCTAGTAACATACCGGTGACAAAGGGAACAACATATGTTGTTATGCGGTTTGACCGATAAAGATCTTCGTAGAATATGTGGGAGCCAATATGAGCATCCAGGTTCCGCTATTGGTTATTGACCGGAGATGTGTCTCGGTCATGTCCACATAGTTCTCGAACCCATACGGTCCGCACGCTTAACGTTCGATGGCGATTTGTAGTATGAGTTTATGTGATTTGATGTACCGAAGGTTGTTCGGAGTCTCGGATGAGATCACGGACATGACGAGGAGTCTCAAAATGGTTGAGACATAAAGATCGGTATATTGGACCATGTTATTCGGACACCGGAAGAGTTCCGGAGAGTTTTGGATAAAACTGGAGTGTCGGTGGGGTTATCGGAACCCCTAGGGGAACTAATGGGCCTCTATGGGCCTTAGAGGGAAGATAGGAAGGGCCAGGAGGGGCTGGTCGCGCGCCCCCCTTCGGTACGAATTGGACTAGGGGAAGGGGCGGCACCCCCCTTTCCTTCCCTCCCCCCTCTTCCTTCCTTCCCCCTCTCTCCCTCTTGGTGGAATCCTACTAGGACTTGGAGTCCTAGTAGGACTCCCCTCCTTGGGCACGCCCCCTAGGGTCGGCCAGCCTCCTCCCTCCCTCCTTTATATACATTGGGAAGGGGCACCCTAGAACACACAAGTTGATCTTTTAGCCGTGTGCGGTGCCCCCTCCACAGTTACACACCTCAGTCATATTGTCATAGTGCTTAGGCGAAGCCCTGCGCCGATAACTTCATCATCATCGTCGCCATGCCATCGTGCTGATGAAACTCTCCCTTGGCCTCAACTGGATCAAGAGTACGAGGGATGTCATTGAGATGAACGTGTGCTGAACACGGAGGCGCCCTACGTTCGATGCTAGGATCGGTCGGATCGTGAAGACGTACGACTACATCAACCGCGTTGATATAACGCTTTCGCTTTCGGTCTACGAGGGTACGTGGACACACTCTCCCCGCTTGTTGCTATGCATCACCTAGATAGATCTTGCATGATCTTAGGATTTTTTTTGAAATTACTGTGTTCCCCAACAGTGGCGCCATCCGAGCCAGGTCTATGCGTATATGTTATGTGCATGAGTAGAACACAAAGAGTTGTGGGTGATAATAGTCATACTACTTACCAGCATGTCATACTTTGATTCGGCGGTATTGTTGGATGAAGCGGCCCAAACCGACATTACATGACTGCGTTCATGAGACTGGTTCTACCGCCGTGCTTCACACACAGGTGGCTAGTGGGTGTCTATTTCTCCAAATTTAGTTGAATCAAGTGTGACTACGCCCGGTCCTTGTTGAAGGTTAAAACATCACACTTGACAAAAAATCGTTGTGGTTTTGATGCATAGGTAAGAACGGTTCTTTCTAAGCCTGTAGCAGCCACGTAAAACTTGCAACAACAAAGTAGAGGACGTCTAACTTGTTTTTGCGGGGCATGTTGTGATGTGATATGGTCAAGACGTGATGATATATAAATTGTTGTATGAGATGATCATGTTTTGTAGAAGTTATCGGCAACTGGCAGGAGCCTTATGGTTGTCGCTTTATTATATGAAATGCAATCGACATGTAATTGCTTTACTTTATCACTAAGCGGTAGCGATAGTCGTAGAAGCAATAGTTGGCGAGACGACAACGACGCTACGATGAAGATCAAGGTGTCAAGCCGGTGACGATGGTGATCATGATGGTGCTTTGGAGATGGAGATCAAAGGCACAAGATGATGATGGCCATATCATATCACTTATATTGATTGCATCTGATGTTTATCCTTTATGCATCTTATTTTTCTTAGTACATCGGTAAAATTATAAGATGATCTCTCACTAAATTTCAAAGTATAAGTGTTCTCCCTGAGTATGCACTGTTGTGACAGTTCGTCGTGCCGAGACACCACGTGATGATCGGGTGTGATAAGCTCCACGTTCACATACAACGGGTGCAGGCCAGTTTTGCACACGCAGAATACTCGGACGAGCCTAGCATATGCAGATATGGCCTCGGAACACTAAGACCGAAAGGTCGAGCGTGAATCATATAGTATATATGATCAACATAGTGATGTTCACCATTGAAAACTACTCCATCTCACGTGATGATCGGACATGGTTTAGTTGATTTGGATCACATGATCACTTAGATGATTAGAGGGATGTCTATATAAGTGGGAGTTCTTAAGTAATATGATTAATTGAACTTTAATTTATCATGAACTTAGTACCTGATAGTATTTTGCATGTTTATGTTGTTGTAGATCAATGGCCCATGCTACTATTCCTTTGAATTTTAATGCGTTCCTAGAGAAAGCTAAGTTGAAAGATGATGGTAGCAATTACACGGACTGGGTCCGTGACTTGAGGATTATCCTCATTGTTGCACATAAGAATTACATCCTGGAAGCACCACTAGGTGCCAGGCCTGCTGCAGACGCTACTGATGACGTTAAGAACGTCTGGCAGAGCAAAGCTGATGACTACTTGATAGTTCAGTGTGCCATGCTTTATGGCTTAGAACCGGGACTTCAACGATGTTTTGAATGTCATGGAGCATATGAGATGTTCCAGGAGTTGAAGTTAATATTTCAAGCAAATGCCCGGATTGAGAGATATGAAGTCTCCAATAAGTTCTACAGCTGTAAAATGGAGGAGAATAGTTCTGTTAGTGAACATATATTCAGAATGTCTGGGTACCACAACCACTTGACTCAACCGGGAGTTAATATTCCTGATGCTAGTGTCATTGACATAGTTCTTCAATCACTGCCACCAAGCTACAAGAGCTTCGTGATGAACTATAATATGCAAGGGATGGATAAGACAATTCCCGAGCTCTTCGCAATGCTAAAAGCTGCGGAGGTAGAAAACAAGAAGGAGCATCAAGTGTTGATGGTCAACAAGACCACTAGTTTGAAGAAAAGGGGCGAAGGGAAGAAGTGGAACTTCAAGAAGAACGGCAAGCAAGTTGCCGCTCAAGTGAAGAAGCCCAAGTCTGGACCTAAACCTGAGACTGAGTGCTTCTACTGCAAAGGGACTGGTCACTGGAAGGGGAACTGCCCAAAGTATTTGGCGGATAAGAAGGATGGCAAAGTGAAAGGTATATTTGATATACATGTTATTGATGTGTACCTTACTAATGCTCGTAGTAGCGCCTGGGTATTTGATACTTGTTCTGTTGCTCATATTCGCAACTCGAAACAGGGTTATAGATTAAGCGAAGATTGGCTAAGGACGATGTAACGATGCGCGTGGGAAATGGTTCCAAAGTCGATGTGATCACCGTCGGCACGCTACCTCTACATCTACCTTCGGGATTAGTTTTAGACCTGATTAATTCTTATTTGGTGCCAGCGTTAAGCATGAACATTATATCTAGATCTTGTTTGATGCGAGACGGTTATTCATTTAAATCAGAGAATAATGGTTGTTCTATTTATATGAGTAATATCTTTTATGGTCATGCACCCTTGATGAGTGGTCTATTTTTGCTGAATCTCGATAGTAGTGACACACATATTCATAGTATTGAAGCCAAAAGATATGAGTTTAATAATGATAGTGCAACTTATTTGTGGCACTGCCGTTTGGGTCATACTGGTGTAAAGCACATGAAGAAACTCCATGCTGTTGGGCTTTTGGAATCACTTGATTATGAATCACTTAATGCTTGCGAACCATGCCTCATGGGCAAGATGACTAAAACTCCGGAACAATGGAGCGAGCAACACACTTGTTGGAAATAATACATACTAATGTATGTGGTCCGATGAGTGTTGAGGCTCGTGGCGAGTATCGTTATTTTCTGATCTTCACAGATGATTTGAGTAGATATGGTTATATCTACTTGACGAAACATAAGTCTGAAACATTTGAAAAGTTCAAAGAATTTCAGAGTGAAGTAGAAAATCATCGTAGCAAGAAAATAAAATTTCTATGATCTGATCGTGGAGGAGAATATTTGAGTTACGAGTTTGGTCTTCATTTGAAACAATGCGGAATAGTTTCGCAACTCACGCCGCCCGGAACACCACAACGTAATGGTGTGTTCGAACGTCGTAACCGCACCTTATTAGATATGGTGCGATCTATGATGTCTCTTACTGATTTACCGCTATCGTTTTGGGGTTATGCTTTAGAGACGGATGCATTCACATTAAATAGGGCACCATCTAAATCCGTTGAGACGACACCATATGAACTATGGTTTGGCAAGAAACCCAAGTTGTCGTTTCTTAAAGTTTGGGGCTACGATGCTTATGTGAAAAAGCTTCAACCTGATAAGCTCGAACCCAAATCGGAGAAATGTGTCTTCATAGGATACCCAAAGGAGACTGTTGGGTACACCTTCTATCACAGATCTGAAGGCAAGATATTCGTTGCTAAGAATGGATCCTTTCTAGAGAAGGAGTTTCTCTCGAAAGAAGTGAGTGGGAGGAAAGTAGAACTTGGATGAGGTAATTATACCTGCTCCTGAATTGGAAAGTAGTTCATCACAGAAATCAGTTACAGTGATTCCTACACCAATTAATGAGGAAGCTAATGATAATGATCATGAAACTTCAGATCAAGTTACTACTGAACCTCGTAGGTCAACCAGAGTAAGATCCGCACCAGAGTGGTATGGTAATCCTGTTCTGTAGGTCATGTTACTTGACCATGACGAACCTACGAACTATGAGGAAGTGATGATGAGCCCAGATTCCGCGAAATGGCTTGAGGCCATGAAATCTGAGATGAGATCCATGTATGAGAACGAAGTGTGGACTTTGGTTGACTTGCCCGATTATCGGCAAGCCATAGAGAATAAATGGATCTTCAATAAGAAGACTAATGCTGACGGTAATGTTACTGTCTACAAAGATCGACTTGTCGCGAAAGGTTTTCAACAAGTTCAAGGAGTTGACTACGATGAGACCTTCTCACAAGTTCAAGGAGTCGTCCGGGATCAAGTCAAGGAGGGAGACATAGAGATTTGCAAAATACATACGGATCTTGTCGGGGATATACCCCGTGGTATGACCCGGCCGGACTGGGCGGCTTACTTGAGACCCAGCTGACACTTGGTGATTTACAAGCAACCCGTCTGAGCATTATGATTCACTGGTGACCCGGCTCGCGGGTCAGACGGATGATAAGGCCCAAGGCCCAGAAGGGCGGCTCATGTTAATGGTGGGCCGACTTAAGAGGAAGACATAAGGAATATTCTCCTGCAAAGGAAGCAAGACTAGGACTCCACTTGTAATAGAGTAATCCTAATCCTACTAGGACTAGTCATGTAACCCACCCCTTCAACTTATATAAGGAGGGGCATGGCTCCCTGTAGGATCGAAAGTATGTCTAGAGGGGGGGGGGGTGATTAGACTACTTGACCAAATAAAACTTATCCTTTTCCCAATTTTAGTTCTTGGCAGATTTTAGCAACTTTGTACAAGTCAAGCAATCTTAACACAATTCAAGCAAGCATGCAAAGAGTATATGAGCAGCGGAAAGTAAAGCATGCAACTTGCAAGAATGTAAAGGGAAGGGTTTGGAGGATTCGAACGCAATAGGAGACACAGATGTTTTTGTCGTGGTTCTGATAGGTGGTACTATCGTACATCCACGTTGATGGAGACTTCAACCCATGAAGGGTAACGGCTGCGCGAGTCCATGGAGGGCTCCACCCACGAAAGGTCCACGAAGAAGGAACCTTGTCTATCCCACCATGGCCGTCGCCCACGAAGGACTTGCCTCACTAGCGATAGATCTTCACGAAGTAGGCGATCTCCTTGCCCTTACAAACTCCTTGGTTCAACTCCACAATCTTGTCGGAGGCTCCCAAGTGACACCTAGCCAATCTAGGAGACACCACTCTCCAAGAAGTAACAAATGGTGTGTTGATGATGAACTCCTTGCTCTTGTGCTTCAAATGATAGTCTCCCCAACACTCAACTCTCTCTCACAGGAGATTTGGTGGAAAGAGGATTTGAGTGGAAAGCAACATGGGGAAGGCTAGAGATCAAGATTCATATGGTAGGAATGGAATATCTTGGCCTCAACACAAGTGTAGGTGGTTCTCTATCAGAAAAGGTAAGTTGGAAGTGTAGGTTTGTTCTGATGACTCTCTCTACAAATGAAGAGGAGGTGGAGGGGTATATATAGCCTCCACACAAAAACTAACCGTTACACACAACTTGCCAATCTCGGTGGGACTAAATTGGTAAACTCGGTCGGACCGATTCAGCAAATCTAGTGACTGTTAGGATTTCGGTCGGACCGACATGCAACTCGGTAGGACCGATATGATTAGGGTTAGGGCATAACGTAATCTCGGTGAGACCGATTACACAAACTCGGTGAGACCGATTTTGGTAATAAGCTAACCAGAGAGTTGGTCAGGTAAACCCGGTGGGACCGATTCGCTCATTTCGGTGAGACCGAAATGTTACGAAAAGGAAACAAAGAGTTTACATTGCAATTTCGGTGGGACCGATCGCTCATCTCGGTGAGACCGAAAGGTTACGAAGGGAAACACGGAGATTACAATCCCATCTCGATGAGACCGAGATCCCTATCGATGAGACCGATTTGCCTAGGGTTTGTGGCAGTGGCTATGACATCTGAACTCGGTGGCGTCAGATAGAAAGAATCGGTGGGGCCGATTTTGAATTTTGGTTTAGGTCATATGTGGATGTGAGAAAGTAGTTGAGGGCTTTGGAGCATATCACTAAGCATTTTGAGCAAGAGCCTCATTAAGCAACACCTCATCCCTCCTTGATAGTATTGGCTTTTCCTATAGACTCAATGTTATCTTGGATCACTAAAATAGAAAATGTAGAGTCTTGAGCTTTGAGCTTGAGCCAATCCTTTTGTCCTTAGCATTTTGAGGGGTCCACTTTTCTCATCCATGCCATGCCAATCATTGAGATTTCTTGAAATATTAATGTTGAAATAGCATTAGCTCAATGAGCTATATGTTGTTAGGAATTACCAAAACCACCTAGGGATAGTTGCACTTTTAATCTCCCCATTTTTGGTAACTGATGACAACATATAGATCAAAGCTTTGACAAATGATAATAAGAATGAAATACATTGTCGCTTTGAGAAGTATGTGAAAAGCAAGAGCTCCCCCTAAATTTGTGCATAGTTTAAGATTTGCTTTGGACTGCAAATGCACAATGAGTTAGGATCATGGGTTACTCTTCCATGTCACATACATCTTGGTGGAGCGCTCAAAATGATAATAATTTAGTACATGCACTCATCACCAAGCAAAGTGAATGATCATATGGGGATATAAAAGGATAATGTCATCCAACAAGCATTAAGGTAGCATATGATCAAACACATGATCATCCAAGTATCACACAAAAGCATAAAGTATCTCAAACAAGCAGATAACAAAGTTCAACCACCAAACAACAAGAGAGAACAAAGAGCAACACTCTCTCTCGAAGCCTATGATCTATACATTTTCTCCCCCTTTGGCAACAAGGTACCCAAAAGTTCATAAAAATGCATAGTGCTAGATCAACTCTCAGGCTTGGTCTTCAGGTGGTGGTGTAGATAAAACTCCAAGGACGAAGGCATCAATTGATGTAGATGGAGCTGGTGGAGTGGGTGCTGGAGCTGGTGGCACTGAAGCTGTAGCTGGTGCAGATGAAGTTGCTCTGGTGTTGTAACTGGCATTGCAGCAGATCTCTGTCCTCTGGGCACTCTAGCAAAAGCATCAGTGGTAGACTTGCCCTTCTTCTCCTGCACTTCATCCTGAAGTTGCTCAACAACTGACTGTATCTCAGTGACCTTCACATCTAAATCATAGAACTTCTGCTCCATGATCCTCTCCAAGCTCTCCTGGTTTTGAGTCTGGGTGGTCAATCCCTTCTCGATCCTCAGAGTGGAGCCAATCAAGTAGCCAAGCTGATCTTGCTTGCTCTTCAGAAGATACTGAGATGCCTCATCAATGGTTGGCATCTTTGCAGCCTTTTCAGTCCTTGCGTTCTCCCTCTTTGCTTGTGCTTGCACAGAAGATGGTTCATTCTCATCCATTACCACAGTGTTGTCCTCAAAGTCTGGGTAGATGGGCATATGATCCTTGTCCAAGAGATATGTGCCCGTGCTCATCTTGGAGTTGATTAGCTCCTGGATCTGTGGGGCATACCCACAACTTCTCTTTTGATCTGCAGCTGTTCTCTTTATAGTTTCCACAATTAGGCTCATGACTTTGAACTTTTGAGGCACATCAAATATGTGAAGCAGGTTAATTGCATGGCCTCTGATCATCTTGTGATCACCTGACTTTGGCAATAGAGTGTGCCTGAGGATCCAGTTGATTGTTGGAAAACTTGACAGAAGGTAATGTACTGATCCAAATTTGTGTGTCCCAAGAGCAGCATCTGGGATCTCTCTGTACATATGTGCCATGGTGTTGTGATCCTTCTTCTTCTTGGCATAGACATCCAAGTCATCTTCATTCTCCTTAGGAGCATTGATCAATTTTGCCCATTCTGCAACTGTTGACTGGTACCTAGTACCTTCAGACATCCAGACAATCCTTCCATCTGGGTAGAAATGAGCTGTGGAGTAGAACTGCATAATAAGCTCATCATTCCACTTTGTGAGCTTCTGCCCAACAAAGTCCTCTACTCCACAAGACTTGAAACTATCATAGACTCCAGGATAGTGCTCTTCATTTTCCCTGATGTACTCCCAGTCCACCCATCTCATATCACAGACTATAGGCTTCTTGTCAAGCAACACTGTCTCATAGAAGTCCTGTTGTTCCTTTGTATGGAACCTGTAGTCCACAATAGTTCTTCTCCTGACTGCATAGGGATCAGTCAATCTCCACTGTCTGAGTCCTGCATCCTTCCTGAGCTTCATGTCCTCAGCTACTGGATGAGCATCATCGTGATCTGGAATTTTGGGCTTCAACTTCCTCAAGACATGTGACTCATCATCTTCTTCTTCTATAGCAGCTTCAAGCACTGGGGCATTGTTCTTCTCTGCAGCTGGAATATTCCTTGTACTCCTCTTGGGTGCAATTTTGGGTTTTGGAGCAGCTGCCTTGGGAGCTTCTTTGGGCTTAGATGGAGCAGCCCCTGATCTTATAACATCTCCCATAAGCTTTTGAGCTTTAGGTGTTGGTGCAGCATCCTCTTCCTCTTCATCATCATCTCTCATAATTGATGATCTTCCAAGCACTCTGGCAGTGGTCTTCTTGACCCTTTCCTTCCTTTTCTTGCCTTCTCCAACCGCCTCTTCAAATGGCTTGGATGTTTCAGTAGTGGATGCTCTGGCCTTTGACATAGGAACTCTCTTGGCAGGAACCTTTGTCTTCATTCCTGGCTTAGTGGTAGCAGTTGTGCCATATTCCTTTTTCAGAACTTTCTTCTTTGAGGTGGCCTCTTCCTCAACAACCACATAGTCCTCATCCTCAGAATCTGAGGTTCTCTTCTTTCTGGCCCTGGTGGCTGCCTTAGGCAAGTTGCTGGGTGTACTCCTGCTTCCATCATCAGATGAACTGGAGGGACTAGTGCCCTCACTCAGTTGAACTTGCTCCTCAGACTTCTTCTGACTGTCACTCTGATCTGACATGATGCAAACACTGACAGCAGACCCTGTGAATAGATATAGATGAGATAGATTGGATGAGCATCACAAAGTACAGAGGTTTTTGCAAAAGAATGAGTCAAAAACTTAGTTTTAGTTTTCCACAGAAAGCATTTCGGATCTACCGATTTGAAAACTCGGTGATACCGAAGCAGCTTTTGGAACCTAAACTAGTGAACTCGATCAGACCGAGTCACAGTTCGGTGGCACCGAGACTGCTAGGGTTTCACAAAGAATTGAACTCGGCCACACCGATTTGCAATTCTCGGTCAGACCGAGAATCACATGTGCAATGGCCTTAGCCAAATCGGTGGAACCGATTTCAACAACTCGGTTGGTCCGAGATGATTTTGGCGGAAACCTAACCCTAAATTTTCAATCCACAACTAAACTACGGAGTGATTTCACTGGATAGAGTGATCTCAATCGTGGCAAGATGCATGGCAAAACAATGTGCTAGGAATCGGAGTGAGATTAGCACAAGGATCAAGTCCATACCCTAACTGCGGCGATGGATCTGCTACGGCGGCAACAACGGAGACGATTTCCGTTGACGGCGGCGGAGACCAGTGGCGGGAGGCAGTTGGCGATGAGGAGGACGATTCGGAGACCCAGGGAGGTAGAGCAGGCTGAGCGTGGGCGAAGGGGTTTGGAGAATTTTCCAAATTTTGGCCCGGGGATATATATAGCCTAACCCTGTCGGTGTGACTGAGTGGAACAACTCGGTGGCACCGAGATGCATAACTGCAAGAAGTTACTGCAACTCGGTGTGACCGAAAAGTTCAAATCGGTTGCACCGAGATTGAAAACCTAGATCGACTTAGTGATCTCGGTATGACCGAAATGGATGAATCGGCAGACCAAAACGCACAAAGAAGTTTTGGAAGTTTAAGTCTATGACGAATCGGGGACTCCGAGTGCTCCTCACACAGAGTGGTTCGAATCTGACTTGATCAAACTTTGTGATGTAGCACGAATAGAGTTTGAGACAAAAAAGCATAGATAGATAGAGAAGGTTCTTAGGCATTCTTGTCCATCCACTTGGCAAAAGAAAAAGGAACCAAACAATCAAAACAACAAGTGGATGTCCTTGAATGAGTAAATTATGCAACCAACATGCTCACACAATAATATGGCAAACGAAATATGTGGCAAAGCATGCACAACCAATTCTAGCATCTATCAAGCAATTGGCGATGACTAGGTCATCTATATATGAGTATATTGACTTAGGAGTCAAATGAGAACATTTGATCATAGGTCATACTCATCGTTTAAGCACAAGTGGGGTTACCACTTTTACATAAAGCGTTGTTGTGTTCACACCATTAGAGTTGCTTTAGCTCAATTCTTAGAGTAAAGCTCCCCCTAGATGTGAGATCCCCCTGAGAGGGATGAACCAACCTTGGGTTTTGTCGATGATGACTTCATGTAGGTGTTGAAGATGTGGATGCTCAATGTTGATGTAGATCATTTGGAGCAATCCTTTGGAGTGAGTTGCACTTTCAATACCTACACGGGTTAGTCCCACAAGGAACAAACAAGGATATCCATAAACATAGAGTGATGCACACACAAGATGATGTCTATGAAAGCATTAGGTTACCTTGTCCCTTGTCTTACCAACAAGAGGGTTTGTGACTCCTTGAACTAGTGCAAGATGTGGAAGTTGATTGCACTTGTTCTTGCCAAAATGATAAGAGTGAAGTATGTTGGCGGAGTCACCCTCAAGAACTCTTTAGTTCTTCTTCTTCTGGATCCACATCATCTTGATGGGAATCCTTGGAGTTGTAGTCGTACTTGATGAAGTAGAACTTGATGTAGTCTTGGGAACCCACTTGACCAAGGCCTTGGGTGCTTCTTCAAATGCATCGATTTCCTCTTTAAGCTTATCCTTGCCTTTTTGCTCGTGGTCTTGTGGTGGAAGATCATCTTGAGCTTGTGTCCCTTTGAAGGAAGTAGGATCATACTTCTTTTGTTAAGGAACAAACTTCGTCTTGGGGTATTGATCTTCTTGCCACTCAACTCCATTGGCATTGAAATTTCGTTCAAAACCAACACCTTGGTTCTTCCGGTGCCTTCCTTGCTTGCGTACAATTTCCTCGAATTGCTTACTCCCGGCAAGGCTCTTGTAAACACCTTTCTCTATAATTCCCTTCAATAAGCTATTTTCTTGCTCAAGTGTAACTTGGCTAAGAGAATCATTAGTGGAACCAAGAGAACTACCAGAAGCAACAACATTAGATTTAGCATGATTATTGTTACTACTAGAGGAAGAATCTTTCTTGTTCTTGTTACTAGACTTGACTTGAGGCATGTAAGTGGATAAGAGTAAACACTTGGCAATGTAAGAAGAACTTTTCTTGCGAAGATCATCATTGATTGCCTTTAATAACTCATGCTCTTGCTCAAGGTTGAGCTTTTCAAAACGTAATTTCTCATGAGTCCTTAAAAGTTCTTGATGATCTCCTAAGATAGTTTCATGAGCTAACTTAAGAGTGTTTAGTTCTTTAGTTAGAAACTCAATCTTATCCTTATCATTCTCATTCGCTTTATCTTGATTAGCATGATTAATTGACATTTCATCATAGTATTCATCACTAGAGTTGTCAACAAGTAAATCATCATCACCTAACAAGTCATCTTCATCACTATTGAAATCAACATACTCTGGGTGTGATACCTTTGGGCCTTTAGCCATGAAGCATCTTCCAAGTCCTTCATTTGGTGAATCAAATATGTCATAGGAGTTGGTTGACACAAGTGCTAGACCAGCAACACCTTCATCTTGAGTATATTCGGAGTCGGAGTGATAGCTTCTCTCAGAGTGATTGTCGGAGTCGGAGCCGGATACCCATTCACCAACATGAGCTTGATGTCTTCGTTTTGTGTAGCTCCTTGATGACTTGCCCTTCCTTTCTGAATCCCTGCTTCTCCGGGATGTTCTTCGTTCATAACGATCATCTATACTCCTTCTCTCTCTTGATGGTGATTCTTCTCTTCTACTTCTTCTTTTTGGAGAATCTTCTCTTCTCTTGTAGGGTGTCATACACTCATTGGAATAGTGTTCGGGTCTTCCACAATTGTAGCAATTTCGCTCTTGACTAGAAGATCTTTTGTCATTGTAGGACCTTGACTTGGAACTTCTCTCTTTGCTTCTACTCTTGTAGAACTTGTTGAAGTTCTTCACCATTAGGCTCAATTCTTCATTGAAGGTTTGTTTCTCACTTGATGATGTGGGAGCTTCACATGAGGCTTTGTAAGCACCACTTGACTTGTTATGGAGCTCCTGCTTATCCTTGAGTGACATCTCATGAGCAACAATTCTTCCAATGACTTCCGTTGGCTTGAGATCTTTGTAATTGGGCATCATTTGGATCAATGTGCACACGGTATCATATTTTCCGTCCAAAGCTCTTAGGATCTTGTTGATGATGAATTTGTCTTTCATCTCTTCATTTCCTAAGCCGACGGTCTCATTTGTGATAAGAGCAAGCCTAGAGTACATTTCAGCGACACCTTCACCATCCTTCATTTTGAACTTGTCAAACTGACTTTGAAGCACATCCAACTTGGATTCCTTGACAGAGTCGGTACCTTTGTGCATATCAATCAAAGTATCCCAAATTTCCTTTGCATTCTCAAAACGGCTGATTTTGTTGAATTCTTCGGGGCACAATCCATTGAAGAGGATATCACAAGCTTGAGCATTGTATTACAACATCTTCAACTCTTCCGCGGTAGCTTCACAGTTCGGTTCTCTCCCATCAAAGAAATCACCTTGCAAGCCAATACACACAATAGCCCATACGGCGGGGTTATGTCCAAGAATATGCATTTTCATCTTATGCTTCCAACTAGCAAAATTAGTACCATCAAAGTAAGGACCTCTACGATGGTAATTTCCCTCGCTAGACGCCATACTCTTCTAGGTTGTGAAACCAAGGCTATGACTACCAAAAGCTATGGAAATCAAAGCAAATGGAGACCAAAGCTCTAATACCACTTGTAGGATCGAAAGTATGTCTAGAGGGGGGGGGTGATTAGACTACTTGACCAAATAAAACTTATCCTTTTCCCAATTTTAGTTCTTGGCAGATTTTAGCAACTTTGTACAAGTCAAGCAATCTTAACACAATTCAAGCAAGCATGCAACTTGCAAGAATGTAAAGGGAAGGGTTTGGAGGATTCAAACGCAATAGGAGACACAGATGTTTTTGTCATGGTTCCGATAGGTGGTGCTATCGTACATCCACGTTGATGGAGACTTCAACCCACGAAGGGTAACGGCTGCGCGAGTCCACGGAGGGCTCCACCCACGAAGGGTCCATGAAGAAGCAACCTTGTCTATCCCACCATGGCCGTCGCCCATGAAGGACTTGCCTCACTAGCGGTAGATCTTCACGAAGTAGGCGATCTGCTTGCCATTACAAACTCCTTGGTTCAACTCCACAATCGTATCGGAGGCTCCCAAGTGACACCTAGCCAATCTAGGAGACACCACTCTCCAAGAAGTAACAAATGGTGTGTTGATGATGGACTCCTTGCTCTTGTGCTTCAAATGATAGTCTCCCCAACACTCAACTCTCTCTCACAGGATATGGATTTGGTGGAAAGAGGATTTGAGTGGAAAGGAACTTGGGGAAGGCTAGAGATCAAGATTCATATGGTAGGAATGGAATATCTTGGCCTCAACACAAGTGTAGGTGGTTCTCTCTCAGAAAAGGTAAGTTGGAAGTGTAGGTTCATTCTGATGGCTCTCTCTACAAATGAAGAGGAGGTGGAGGGGTATATATAGCCTCCACACAAAAACTAACCATTACACACAACTTGCCAATCTCGGTGGGACCGAATTGGTAAATTCGGTCGGACTGATTCAACAAATCTAGTGACCGTTAGGATTTTCGGCGGGACCGACATGCAACTCGGTAGGACCAATATGATTAGGGTTCAGGCATAACGTAATCTCGGTGAGACCGATTACACAAACTCGGTGAGACCGATTTTGGTAATAAGCTAACCAGAGAGTTGGTCAGGTAAACTCGGTGAGACCGAAATGTTACGAAAGGGAAACAAAGAGTTTACATTGCAATCTCGGTGGGAACGATCGCTCATCTCGGTGAGATGAAATGTTATGAAGGGAAACAGAGAGATTACAATCCCATCTCGGTGAGACCGAGATCCCTACCGGTGAGACCGATTTGCCTAGGGTTTGTGGCAGTGGCTATGACATCTGAACTCGATGGCGCCGGATAGAAAGAATCGGTGGGACCGAGTTTGACTTTTGGTTTAGGTCATATGTGGATGTGAGAAAGTAGTTGAGGGCTTTGGAGCATATCACTAAGCATTTTGAGCAGGAGCCTCACTAAGCAACACCTCATCCCTCCTTGATAGTATTGACTTTTCCTATAGACTCAATGTGATCTTGGATCACTAAAATAGAAAATGTAGAGTCTTGAGCTTTGAGCTTGAGCTAATCCTTTTGTCCTTAGCATTTTGAGGGGTCCACTTTTCTCATCCATGCCATGCCAATCATTGAACTTTCCTGAAATAGTAATCTTGAAATAGCATTATCTCAATGAGCTATATGTTGTTAGGAATTACCAAAACCACCTAGGGTTAGTTGCACTTTCACTCCCCAAAAGAGGGACAAGCAACAAGAAACAATCTCTACGTCTAGACACAAAGGGGGAGCCGTCATATACGGCGGCTCTCTCATGAGCATAATGAGACCTAGCCACAAACAACATGTAGGGCTATTACCGGATGATATTTCCCGGGGCCCGAAGCTGTCTAAATCCTTGTCTTGTGTGTTGATCTGCCGCGCGTCTCTCAATTCCGACCAACCCCTTCAAGCTACCGCATAGATGCGTTGGCCTCACGACTAAGTCCTCACACTAGAACATCTGCCGTGACAATTCCACGATAGTTGGCGCCCACCGTGGGGCCTGCGCACGATGGTGTTGAGTTCTTGGAGGGATATTTTCTAGGGTATCGAGAAGCTCACGATTGAGTAGAAAAAGAAGAGTCGGCACAGAGAAATTGCGTAGGTTAATCCGGCGTGGTACAACCTTAAGTAGATCCGGCAAATTCAGCAGTCAACTGGAACAAATCATGGGCGAGAAGAAAAATATTTTTGATCCACGAGAACTGAGATTGAGGAGGTTAAGGTTTTTGTCTGTACGCGCGGCCACTGTATCATGGGGTCTCCATTAAAACAGCAATCATACGGATGAAGTCCCGAGAAGCACGGTCGATTTACTCGGCGGACGCTCCAAGAATTGAAAAAGAAAAGAAAAATCATCAGCTCAAAACGCTGGACGCGAAGGACTAGGTGTGTCCACAACGCGCAAGCCCCGCTGGGTCATCGCTCAGGCCCTTCCCAGTGCTCCACCATGGACGGGGTGCTAAGCATGCCACATAAGCAAAAAAATGACATGACACAACATTTAAGGAGGGGAGAGAGTACTTTGGTGACCCCAGGAAGAACCAATGCCAAGCGCGAGAACCTAGGCAAACCACTTAAATGAAACAATTTGGCCAATGCATGAAAGACTTTAGGTGCTAACTCATTAAATAAAGTGTGCTTAGCAACAATAAGTTAAGCACCTATGCATTGAGGAGTTGAGTTGCTAAGGTACTTAATACACTTAGCACCTCATGTAAGCACCTTTGCATTGGAAGAGGTCTCAAGAAGCAGAACCAGCCGAATACCCAACAGGAATCAAATCTCGTTTCCCAAGGAGATCTTGGAGGGTGCATCACAGACTCCCAAAGAAATTTTCCTTTTTATGCAGAAGAACACAAGTCAATCTAGGCTACACATGACGTGGAGAAGATAAGGCGATGCCACCGTTAATTCATACTGGTACTAGTCAGACCCCAATCGTTATTGAGACCGTCAGGAATTTCTACTGCAGATTCAATCCGTGTAGCGGACATGTCCGATTGCTGCTATGTCTTCCTGTCCACACGCGACTGTCCGAGTCCCAAGGAGATTGAGATCTGTACTTCTCACGTGGGCTGATTACTAATATTTGACGCTTGAAGAACAATCAAGTGTATCTGGCGCTAGAAGGAGGCTATGGGGACGCTATTGGTCAAACTACTACTATTTGTTAAAAAAAGAAGAAAGAGAGAGTGCCACGATGGCATATCTGGCCGGAGAGTCACGGCTGCATGTACCATGAGCGGCCGTTAGGCCGATGAAAGCTGTTGTTGCTACTGTCATTGCTGCATCCCACACAAGGCCAAGTGTTGGCAGTACTTTCCTCTGTTCAAAGGTTAAAATCGCAGTACAAAACATCATGGACAGATTCTAGTGGATGTTTGACATCCGTTGTCCAAATACATCAGGTGATATCTTTCATCTATATTTTACTAGCATGTTAATTCGCATGAGAACAATTACTTAGACATGTAATATTGTTTCGCCTCTGCTGTGTTAAGCCGTCGGGGCCACGTTGAGCCGCCTCTGCTGTGTTGAGACGCCTCTGATGTATTGAAGCCGCCAGGGCCGCGTTGAGCCGCCTCTACTGTGAGATCATCTGTCGTTCACAAACATCAGGTGATATCCATCTAAGTTTATTTTATTAAACATATTGTTTTCATCAAAGAACAATTACTATGGTCTGTATATTTTTATGTGCAGCAAAGGTGGTGCCATATTGTGCCTATGAAGTGTACGTCAGCACCATCACGCACCGGCGTCTACGCCCGCTTACTGATGGAACAGGTGTGCGCAAGTCGCCACCCGTGCAGCTGAATCTACGTCAACCCGCCGGAGCCGCGTTGAGCCGCCCTTGCCGCTTTGAGCCACCGCGGTTATATTAAGTCGGCAGTCTGCCCGAGCTGCCGGAATTATATTAAGTCGCTGGTCTGCCTGAGCCGCCGGAACTATATTGAGTCGCTGGTCTGCCTGAGCCACCTGTGTCGCGATAAACGGACCATCCACCGTCCAAACAAATCAGGTGATATCCATCCAAGTTTGATTTATTAGCACATGTTGTTTTTGTCAAAGAACAAGTTTATCTTTGCCTTGGTCTGC
This sequence comes from Triticum aestivum, assembly GCF_018294505.1. Taxonomy (NCBI): domain Eukaryota; kingdom Viridiplantae; phylum Streptophyta; class Magnoliopsida; order Poales; family Poaceae; genus Triticum; species Triticum aestivum. Next base: position 531,117,693 of record NC_057800.1, read on the forward strand.
AATATTGTTTATGCAGGGCAATTATTTATGACAAAAAGTGATATTATACCACGGAGATGGAGGCATGCCAACATCTTTTGGCACAGGTGGTCGTCGTTACTCAACGGACTCCCACACCGGCTTACAACACTGTGGTCGCCTCTCGCGACCGCACTAGCTTACAACGCCATGGCCGTCTCTCGTGACTGCACCAGCTTAGAACACCGTGGCCGTCTCTCGCAACCGCACCGGCTTACAACGCCGTGGCCGTCTCTCGCGACCGCACCGGTTTACAACGCTGCGGCCAACTCCCCCGTCCACACCGGTTTAAAACGTCGCAGCCGACAAATCTGTCAGCACCCGCGGCCGACTCGGCCATGATTGATTTCAGTTTCACCATGGTGATCATCAACTCCACGGTGATAATTGCTGACCTGACGCATCAGGTGAAATCCATCCAGCATATTTTTATATATTATATATTGCTTTCTTTAAAAGAGCAATTACTCCAGTTTGCAAGTTGTCCCATGCAGGATTCAAAACGGTCTATATCACGGTTAATTATGAAGAATCTCAAGCCAACTCCTCAAGTCGCCTTGAGACTCGGGGGCTACGATGACATGACCTAGCAAATATCGTGAGATTTAAGACCACGGGTCATTGGAGGGAAGATAACTCGGTGCCAGAGGCTACCACCATATTGGTGAAAATTTAAAGGCCGTCAGAAAATTTCCGGCTCACAATGATGCTTCGGTTTACAATCCGTCTCAAGGTAAACCTGTCTCCCACAAAGCTTTGAAGCTCTCAAATCTGGTTTGAAATTCCGGTTTAAAAAGAATTCATCTCTCGCAAGTTTGAGTTTTCAGAAAAAATTACAGGGACCAAAGAGAGTTTGTTGCATAGCACAACTCAAACATAGGCACCCGACGAGCACAACTCAGAAATATATCACTTGGGGGCTTCCGGCTTATTGAGCTAAGCTATGATTACCCTTTGGTCCAGCTCATAGCCACGTTTACGGGTCATTTGGGGGCTTCCTGTTCAAACATAGGTCATATTCGAACCAAAGAGAACATAGCTGTCAGTACCCTCTTGATCGGCGCAATGGCAAACTCACTAGGGGCTTCTTGATCGTATTCGAATCATAGCTTAACCCCTTTTGGGTCCAACTTGGATTGTATTTGAATTAGGGTCGTTAAAAACCTCTGAAGGTCATTTGCGGGCTTCCTGTTCAAACATAGGTCGTATTCGAACCAAAAAGAACATAGCTATCGGTACCCTCTTGATCGGCGCAACGCCAAAGCCACTGGGGGCTACATGATCGTATTCTAATACTAGCTTAACCCCTTTGGTCCGGTTTACTCATCGTATTCGAATCAGAAACCTCAAATTCTTCTTTCTATTTTTCTTAAGTTTTTTGAAAACAGTCTTTTGGATTTGTCTTGAGACTTTTTGTTCATATCTGAAGCATATATGTGGTTTCGATTAACCCGGCTTGACTTTGGATGATAAGTCGCCATATATGATAGTCATAAACATTTGGAAGTTTTTGGCTTCTAAAGATTGGGTTATCACCCTTACTGCATAGGTATCCTAAACCGGCAGTACAATTCAATATCACAGGAACCAGTTTTTCAAACCGGGTTATATTATTCAAATCTTTAATAGCCAACATGGTTGGATTTTTATTATGGTTATCAATAACCAATATTACGAAGAGGTTTTCAAAGTTGCTTTAGCGCAGTTGATATTATTTTATCAATGGAAGGAATAGTCCCGAGTCGCTGCAGGCTTACGACCCGGCACTTGGGGGCTACATTATTCAAGCTGAGATTACATCAAATATGCAAGTCCCATGTCACTGCCAGCATGAACCATGGCACTTGGGGGCTAACGCAAAGTCATTTTTACTGGCCTTATTGAAGACCCGACTCATCACATTGTAATGAGCCGGCCCTTGGGGGCTACCAATTGCTCCTGTCAACAATTCAAGGTACACAAGTTTAAATCCATTATATAGGAAGGTCCACTACTTAGTTGGAAGAGTACAAAGCTCTTAAGCTTATGACGTGGGTTCGAGCCCCATGGAGAGGATTACAACATATGGTATTCTTTTCAAGGAAATATATATAAAGTCCCAGCTCAATATTATCTTACCGAGCCGGCCCTTGGGGGCTACATGTTGCTGCACAAAGTCCCTGCTCATTATTGCATAATGACCCGGCCCTTGGAGGCTACACCGATTGAAGTTTTTGTGAGCATAAGACAATTACAAGTCCCAGGTTGATGCAAGCATGACAACCCGACACTTGGGGGCTACAGGTAACATGGATATAAGGAGAAATACTTTCGAATTCTCAGTTTTGAGCAAATCAGATTGACTCGGCGTCCCCAATCATTATAACCTAGTGTCTGCAACAATGATAGCCCGGTGTCATCAATAATTATGACCCAGCTTCGGCAACAATTATGACTCGGTGCCATCAATATTTACAAGCCGATAATTTTGGTAATATTAAACCGGCAAGTTCTACATCTTCAAACCGGCTGAATATCAGATGAATATTTCAAGACCAATACTTCTTAAACCGATGCTTTCGAAGCCGACTCAAGTGGATTATTCTTCACAATATTTCTCTGTGAGAAAACAATGTCAACAAATTGACTCTGAAGCTGGCTTATTGACCCAGATTTTTTTAGAAGAAGGAAATGTCAAGGAGTTAAGGATGATCAGGTGCCGGCTTACAAGAATTCTTAACCCAGAACACAATTTGTCAAATTTTTTCTTGTGTTTGTTTTACAGGATCAGTTTAACATGTATAAATCCAAATTAAACTGGGGGCTAATGCCGGGGATATACCCCGCGGTATGACCCGGCCGGACTGGGCGGCTTACTTGAGACCCAGCTGACACTTGGCAATTTACAAGCAACCCGTCTGAGCATTATGATTCATTGGTGACCCGGCTGGCGGGTCAGACGGATGATAAGGCCCAAGGCCCAGAAGGCCGGCTCATGTTAATGGTGGGCCGGCTTAAGAGGAAGACATAAGGAATATTCTCCTACAAAGGAAGCAAGACTAGGACTCCACTTGTAATAGAGTAATCCTAATCCTACTAGGACTAGTCATGTAACCCGCCCCTTCAACTTATATAAGGAGGGACAGGGCTCCCCAAAAGAGGGACAAGCAACAAGAAACAATCTCTAGGTCTAGACACAAAGGGGGAGCCGACATATACAGCGACTCTCTCATGAGCATAATGAGACCTAGCCACAAACATCATGTAGGGCTATTACTGGATGATGTTTCCCGGGGCCCGAAGCTGTGTAAATCCTTGTCTTGTGTGTTGATCTGTCACGCGTCTCTCGATTCTGACCAACCCCTTCAAGCTACCGCATAGATGCGTTGACCTCACGACTAAGTCCTCACACTAGGACATCTGTCGTGACAATTCCATGATAGATCTAAATATTGCAGACCCGTTGACTAAGCCTCTCTCACAAGCAAAACATGATCAACACCAAGACTCCATGGGTGTTAGAATCATTACTATGTAACCTAGATTATTGACTCTAGTGCAAGTGGGAGACTGAAGGAAATATGCCCTAGAGGCAATAATAAAGTTGTTATTTATATTTCCTTATATCATGATAAATGTTTATTATTCATGCTAGAATTGTATTAACCGGAAACTTAGTACATGTGTGAATACATAGACAAACAAAGTGTCCCTAGTATGCCTCTACTTGACTAGCTCGTTAATCAAAGATGGTAAGTTTCCTAGCCATAGACATGTGTTTTCATTTGATGAACTGGATCACATCATTAGAGAATGATGTGATGGACAAGACCCATCCATTAGCTTAGCACTATGATCGTTTAGTTCGTTGCTGTTGCTTTCTTCATGACTTATACATGTTCCTATGACTATGAGATTATGCAACTCCTGAATACCAGAGGAACACTTAGTCCGCTATCAAATGTCACAACGTAACTGGGTGATTATAAAGATGCTCTACAGGTGTCTCCGATGGTGTTTGTTGAGTTGTCATAGATCAAGATTAGGATTTGTCACTCCGAGTATCATAGAGGTATCTCTGGGCCCTCTCGGTAATGCACGTCACAATAAGCCTTGCATGCAATGTGACTATTGAGTTAGTTGCGGGATGATGCATTACGGAATGAGTAAAGAGACTTGCCAGTAACGAGATTGAACTAGGTATGTGGATACCGACGATCGAATCTCGGGCAAGTAACATACCGATGACAAAGGGAACAACGTATGTTGTTATGCAGTTTGACCGATAAAGATCTTCGTACAATATGTGGGAGCCAATATGAGCATCCAGGTTCCGCTATTGGTTATTGACCGGAGATGTGTCTCGGTCATGTCTACATAGTTCTCGAACCCGTAGGGTCCTCACGCTTAACGTTCGATGACGATTTGTATTATTAGTTTATGTGATTTGATGTACCGAAGGTTGTTCGGTGTCCCGGATAAGATCACAGACATGACGAGGAGTCTCAAAATGGTCGAGACATAAAGATTGATATATTGGACCATGTTATTGATCCGTTCACTACTTGTAGTTCACCAATGGATTTGATGTGGAATGAAGGCTATGGAAATGATGATCTTGACGAATTCATATTCAACGAGTTCATTGCTTCATCTGATTCGAACGAAGAGGACGCCGAAATGATGATGATGATGAGCATCCAAGATGAATTCGAAAAGGCAGAGGAGCATTCCCTAAACTTCAAGGGTTCCATCAAGGGTTGGAGAGTGATTCTGCGTGATAGGATTGCTGGTGCATGACTTCTGTTCACACACTACTTCACAAGGGTCCCAACATTCCCTGAAAGTTTCTTTCGTCATCGGTACCGAATGAGAAGAAACTTGTTCTTGCAGGTAGTGTACTATGTGGAGAAGGCTGATGGCAACTCCATGCTGAGGAAGGATTGTTGCAGAAAAAATTATTTCTCTCCTCTGCATGAATGCACTACTGCTCTCAGGATGCTTGCTTATGGTGAAGCGGAAGATGCAATTGATGCACAAATCCGGATGGGGGATACCACGGTCCTGAACACCACGATGCAATTTGCACGCACTATGGTGGAGGTGTACATACCAGAGTACCTGAGAGAGCCGACTGTTGAGGACACAATTTTTTTTTGGCAATTGGAGCAGCAAGAGGATTCCCCAATATGCTAGGTTCTGTTGATTGCATCCACTAGTAGTGGAAGAACTGCCCAAAAGGTTTGTGTGGGCAGTACCAAGGTCACGTCCAAGAAGCCACCATAATAATTGAAGCAGTGGCATCGCAGCCTTCGCAGGACTTGTGGATTTGGCATGCTTTCTTTGGCACACCAGGTTCGTGAAATGACATCGATGTAATCCAACGATCTCCTTTGTTCAAGAGAATCTGTGAGGGGGAAGCTCCACCATGCAACTATATCGTGAACGGTCACAACTACATCATTGGATACTACCTTGCTGATGGTATCTATCCTCAGTGGGCAACGTTTGTGAAGAACATATATGATTCCCAAGGCAACAAACAAACCCGCTTTGAAACAATGCAAGAGGTAGCTAGGAAGGATGTGGAGAGGGGCATTTGGAGTGCTCCAAGCTCGTTGGGGTATTGATTGTGGAGCTGCGATGATGTGGGAACCAGAGACACTTTGGAAGCTCACGACATGTTGTGTAATCTTGCAAGCAAGCATGATTTTGAGAAGCCCGGTGTTCAGGTCCGTCTACCGGAATAAGAGGCAAAGAGCATTGCCAACTTTTTGAAGATGCATCGGCAACTGCGAGATCAACAGGTTTATATGCAACTTCTGGATGATCTTGTGGAGCATATGTGGGTCCACACTAGTAATCAGTAAAATTTGCCTCTAATTTATCAAATATGCACTATGAACAATATTTATGTTTGAACTATGTTTGGATCATGTACTATTAAGTATGAACTATTTGTATTTGTGTGCTCCAAAGCTATGTTTGTCCAAAATGATCGACGTTCATGGATTTGGTGTTTTGAAAATAGGGACCATGGTTCCAAATGCCAAGTTTTGATGCCTGTTCGGTCACTGTCTACAGGCGTATAGGGGCTCAGATTAGCTACTTCCGGTTATAGATGCTCTAAGGAGTCTCTAGTAGATACCATCACTACAAAAAAAGACACATCTGTGACATTTTGGGCCGAACGAATTTTTTTCTGTCATACATATGACACTTCAATGACGATAATTGTGAAAAAACCCGGTATCATCATAGATGTGGTGGGCTCCTACTTCTATGACAAAAAGTCATGACAGAAAATGGGCTTTTCGTCCTGGGCGGGCCAGAGACGCAGGTGCATGACATTCTTTGGGCCGTCCATGACGGAAAAAACAGTGGTAGAAGCGAGGGCAAGGAAAATTTCGGGGAGTTCCCGGTTACGGTGGGAGGTCGGCGGACGAGCGATGCGCGTTTCTCTCATACACGTACGCGCGTGTGTGCGAGGCATTGGCTCTAACTGAACCCGAGCGAGGCGTTGGGCTCTAACTGAACCCGAGCGATTGCACTGCAGGCTACGCGTTACTGAACCCGAGCGATCGATCGATGGATGTTAACTGAACCCGATCGATTGATTCCTTCGCTACTGCTGCTGACTGAAGCCGATCGATGCTGCCTCTGGGATGAACAGTGAGCGTTGCGGGGGGGGGGGGTTGGATGAATAGTGAGCGGTGACATTGCCTCTGGATGAACAGGACCCCGTGGTGTGGTGGAGGGCTGGATGAACAGTATACGGTGGAGGGGTGCCCGTGGAGGGGTGGTTGAACAGGACGTGTGGAGGGCTGGATGAACAGTAGACAGTGGAGAGGTGGTTGAACAGTAGCCGGTGGAGTAGCGCGCGGTGGAGGCTGGATGAACAGGAGCCCGTGGAGGCTGGAGGAGGTCGACGGTAGCCCGTGGAGGCTGGAGGAGGTCGACGGTGGAGATGAACAGTATCCCGTGGAGTCCCGTTTTGCGGTACGCCACACCCCTCTCGATGAACAAGACCCCCGTTTCGACCGTAGGAGGTCCGTTTCGTCTGTTTTGCGGTACGCCACACCCCTCCCGATCAACAGGACCCCCGTTTCGACCATAGGAGGTCCATTTCCTCTATTTTGCGGTACGCCACACCCCTCCCAATCAACAGGACCCCCGTTTCGACCGTAGGAGGTCCGTTTCCTCCGTTCTGCGGTACGCCAGGCCTCGTTTCCATCGTCTGTTCCGTCCAAGCCCTCCCGATGAACACGACCACGCATTCCGTTCCGACCCAGCCGGTTGGCTCCCAGCGTTCCGTTGCCTCTCGATGAACACGACGTATTCCGTTGCCTCCCGATGAACACGACGCATTCCCTTGCCTCCCCATGAACACGACGCATTCCGTTGTCTCCCCATGAACACGAGACGACACTGTTTCTCCGTTCCGACCTAGCCATGTACACGAGCCCTCGCCGTATGTATGCGCGAGTAGGCGTTCGAGACCCTGCCCGTATGTACGTACGTGGCCGTATTTTCTTTCTTGCACCCTGGCCGTTGTACGTACGTGTACATGCTATGTGCGCGCCTCTACTACGACACGTATGCGCCTCTACTACGACACGTGCGCGCCTCTACTACGACACGTGCACGCCTCTACATCGACCAGTATATATGTACGTACACGTTCGTGACTAGAATGACAATGCTACGTACGCTTCGACCAAGTGGGTCCCGACTGTCAGGCACTTCCTTGCCTGCGAAGATGTAGCTGGTGGGTCCCAGCAATCAGGGGGCCGAATCGTTTTGTTTTTTTTGCCCGGACGTACTTCCTTGCGTGTGAAGATGTAGCTGGTGGGTCCCAGCAGTCAGGGGCACGAATCATTTTTTTTGCCCGGACGCACTTCCTTACGTGCGAAGGTGTAGCTGGTGGGTCCCAGCAGTCAGGGGGAAACATTTTTTGGCGAAATACGGTGGCCCATCCGGTGGGTCCCTGCTGTCAGGTGGAGGAATCATTATTTTCCGTGTAATAAGGAGGCACTTCCGTGCTGCCGCCGTGGACCCAGCTGTCAGCCTCTCCACGTATAGTCCATGTCCGATGGAAGTTGTTCCTTGACCATGTTGACCATGCCACGCCGAGAGCACCAGGGCGGTGGACGACGGTGAGGCCTAGGAAGGGGACGACGCGGAGCCGGTGAAGACGCGGCAGTGGATGCCCACGCGGAGAGGAGTATGAGGGTTCACTCGTTCGGCTGCGGTGTGAGGCTGTCGTCACCGCAGGGCCTGGCCAGTGGTGGGAATAGTAGGGGGCGGTGAGGCCTCCGCAGCAGCACAGCCGACCACGGGAGGCAGGAGTAGGCGGCACGACCGGCGCTGCTTTGTGCGGTTGGAGCAAGAAGACCAGAGGTTGAAGAAGCACTACAGCCGCTGGATGGACATCGTACGGTCACTGGAGCTAGAATCGTTCATATTGACTAAGTTGACAAAGCCATCCATCCCCGTCAACTTAGTAGGCCCACAAGTCAGCCTCCCACCAAGGTGGGTCCCAGCTAGCAGGGGGAGTATTCATTTTTTTGTGCGTAATAAGGAGGCACTTCCGGTGGGTCCGAGCTGACAGCGGGGGAAACGTTTTTTTCAAGAAATACAGTGGCCCGTCCGATGGGTCCCAGCAGTCAGGGGGAAACGTTTTTTTCGTGAAATAAGGTGGCCCGTCCGGTGGGTCCCCGCTGTCAGGTGGAGGAATAATTATTTTGCGCGTAATAAGGAGGCACTTCCTTGCGGCCGCGGTGGATCCAGCTGTCAGCCTCTCCACGTACAATACTCTTCCGATGGAAGTCGGTCGTTGACCACATTGACCACGCCGCGCCGAGAGCACCAGGGCGGTGGACGACTGCGAGGCCTAGGAAGAGGATGACGTGAAGCCGGGGAAGATGTAGTAGTGGAAGCCCGCGCGGAGAGGAGTACGAGGGTTCACTGGTTTGGCTGCCGTCGCTGCAGAATAACAGGGGGTGTGGGTGAGTGGAGGGATGGCCTGGCCAGCGGTGGGAGTAGTATGGGGGCGGTGAGGCCTTCGCGGCAGCACAGCCGGCCACGAGAGGCAGGAGCAGGCGACACGACCGGTGCTGCTTTGGGCGGCTGGACCAAGAAGACCAGAGGTTGAAGAAGCACTACAGCCGTTGGATGGGCATCGTACGGTCACTGAAGCTAGAATCGTTTATATTGACTAAGTTGACAAAGCCCTTGGTACGCTCCAACTTAGTAGGCCCACAGGTTAGCCTCCGAAATGGTGCGCCCCAGATGTCAGGGGGTGGAATCATTTTTTGGGCGACCAAAGCTAAGAATATCCGAGATTGAAGAAGAAGCACGACATCCGTTGGATAGACATCCAACGGCCACTGCTGCTAGAACCGTGTGTTGACTATAATAAGTTGACAAAGCCTTGCATACGCGTCAACTTATTTTTTTTAGGGGACGCATCACTTAGTAGGCCCACAAGTGTGTGGCAGAGAACTTATAGCCCATTTGCGTTTTGTAAGAATGTACAACGCATTTTTGAATTCTAATGGAATTTACAACTACCCATTTACAATTTGTTAAAAGTACAGCCCATTTGCTAGCTAGGACAACGATTAATAATTTCAACCAACCGTTGAAGACAGAATTCAATAAATTTTCCCACATTTTGATGGGATCTGAAATATTTTTATCCCGAAATTTCTAGTCAGATTAAATATAAATTTGTATTACGTAAAAATCCAACGAAACATTGCGCGCGCAACAATGAAAATTTAAGATTTTCAAAATCCATAAATAATATTTTATAAACTTATTTTGCATTTGGTGCATTTTTTATAGTTACTGCCCAGTTTTTATAATTACATCCCATTTATTATTTTTTAAAGCCCATTTTCCTGTTAAGCCTAATGCATCCCTCCTAGGAAAGATTTGCAGCCCAGCGGGGCGGAGAATAACAAGTTGACCTTGCCTGGGTATTCCTCAAAAAGATGTATAGCTGGGCTAGCCATTTTCATCTTGAAAAAATTAGTATCTGGGATGGATATCTGGCCTGGGCTAGACGGACCACAGCCCGCCCAGTTAATACCCTGCTCTCCTTTGAACAACAACGAAATCATCGCCAAGAAAAACTCTGCAGTGCTCACGCCTCAAAAACACAAATACTGCTCGAGCTGCTTGGTCCCAGCTGTCGGCTGCACCTTGTGCAATTCTCTCATTTATATTGACTACATAGGTTGACAATGGTGTGGGACCGTGATGTCAGGAAACCAGGAGAAAGCAAAAAAATATAGTTGTACATAATAAGGAGGCACTTGCGTACGTATGGCTATGGCCCTAGTGGGTCCCTAGTGTCATCCAGTTAAAATAAAGTCATCTCCTGAATCCTCATGTTCATTGATGATGTTAACAATGCTCGGCGCCACGACGAGCGCAACAACTCGAAGGAAAACGGAGAGGGCCTCATGGGCCCTACGGATGGTCTGATACACCGCTCGCTGCTCATTCAGGAAGCCAGTATCATCGGACACCTATGAGCACCTTCGAGAAACTGAGACGTCATGAAACGGTAAGGCCGCGCTTGGGAGCTCTGGTTTATTTCAAACCTGTATTAACATACAAGTGTAATTTACTCGTTATCGGAAACAACGCGTAAAATACAGGCGTAATGAAACCGAGGGCCCGAGGTCTGTAAGTAAAACCGGCGGGTTACGCGTGTAATTTGAGAGACCAGTGTATATTTTACGAGCACTGCTATATGGACGACATTACCAGACGATACATGCACGACGTGCGTATCATGCCATCCATGGGCAAGGCTGAAACAACAGCTAACGGCTGGATTAGCAATCGTCCGAGTGTCGTTCAGCGTTTTTATCGTGTGTGAAGTACTTCCGATATTTTACTAGTCGAAATCGACCAACCAAGCGCCTTCGCCCGAGACCATCTGCTTTAATTTACAAGCGTCAGTTTTACAAGCGGTTTTGGTTGGAAAACGACGATCCAATCACGGCCTAATATCATGAGTTGGTCGGAAGATCATATGGTTTCACGTCTAACCTACCCGACTTGTCGTATAGGCTATGAATGAAACATCAGACGATGAACTTCTTAAGCACGGAAACAACAGAAGAGGATGATCTTCTTAACAAGCAAATCACTGGCATTAGATCGACATGCAAAACAATACGAAGCATTATTCTCAGGAGGCACGGTGAACAGCTCGTGATGCCGCATGCCACAACATTCCAAGCTCAACTTTGCAATCAAACACAAGGCCTGGCATTACATAGACAATATTCAGAACAAACTCTTAACACAGGAATATCTCAGCAGAGTAACTATTTACTTCTAAACTGAACACAGGAATAGGAAAAAACACTCGACGCTGCTCACAGCAAGGGCGTCCCACTCAAAAATATCAAATGCATGTCTTCTGGCTAACATCAATGAGCAAATTTTTACAAGGTTTTGCAATTCCAATATATTAAACTAACGTCTTCTTGCTAACATCAATGATTAAACTTTGACAAGCTTTTCCCATTCAAAGTATGTAATGCCTATGATCGTGGAGTCATGTCGTAGCTTCTTGTACTTGTTTGTGCACTTTTTGCCCAGGGCACTCCACGTGTTGTTAAATTGCCAATGGTCTCTGCAGACTAGTCATGTCACCGGTGTCTAATAATACTCTGTAAAGCTTCTCGGTCATTCCTTCTGTACTGTAGCGCAAACAATGACTGCTTCTTTCTGCAAAGTGGAACAACCAACTGGACCCAGTAATGCAGCAGTTTGCCTTGGACACATTGGCTCCTTTTGTGCAGTTCAACTAAAATCAAAGTCGGAATAAAACTGAGCTTTAATTTTGATATCCCTGTAAGCAACAATAGGTATAAGGGAAACAATTACTGAGAAATAACGGTTGATGACTTGTACTCCCAGAAGAAAAGCATCTACTGATCTACTTTATCTTAATGGGAAACAAAGCAGGAGAGTAGCAATTCTCCATCAGTGTGATTCATTCATATTGACTGAGACATTATCTTAACAATGCCTTGTTTCAACATGTATAAAGAACGACAAAGCAGAAAAGTACCATTCCTAAAACAATGCAACTGATTCATTTTAACAAAGACATTATCTTAACAATACCTTGGTTAAACATGTAGAAAGAACTACAAAGCAGGATAGTACCATTCCTAACAAGTGTTGCAGTTTTGAACTAAGATTCAGTAGTTAATTAATTCTGAGAGTGGCATTGCTTAATTTTACCAGCGGCATTAGATTAACGAAAAGCATAAACAGTTCTAGGGGAGAGTGGGCGCAACAACAGTATGTGCTTCCATCTACTTATAAAGGGGGTGATGCAGAGTTTGTTGTAACAAAGCAACAAGCATCATGTCTGGGTTGGTCCCATTTTTGTTCACTACTTAATGGGAAAAGACAGCAATACAATAGCTTCAATTCAACATTTATTTAAAACAGTACCAATACAAGTAGCACAACATCTCAAAGCACACTGCACAATCATGTGGATGAAGGCCTGTACTGACCTTTCATGAGACGGACAAGATAAAATACGAATCTGCCAACACGAATAGGAAATCCAATCTCGTTTTGTGCAGTTGCACTGAAATCAAGCAAAGTGTTTCGCGTAGCGAAGCAAAATGTCGCAATAGCAACAAGTTGAATAGATATCCCTGTTTAAACAGAGGCAAAAAGGAATCAATTACTGGCTAATAAAGGAGGATGAAACATGCGGCCACAAAAATGGTAATCCCGCCAATCCCTAACAAGTGTTGCAGTTTTGAAATAAGATTCAGTAGTTAATTCTGAGAGTGGCATCAATTACTGGCTTATAAAGGGGGTGATGCTGAATTTGTTGTAACAAAGCAACAAGCATCATGTCTGGGTTGGTCCCATTTTTGTTCACTACTTAATGGGAAAAGACAGCAATACAATAGCTTCAATTCAACATTTATTTAAAACAGTACCAAAACAAGTAGCACAACATCTCAAAGCACACTGCACATCATGTGGTTGAGACCAAGATTTGAAACAACTCGCCACGAAGACTGGAAACAAATCTCGATCTCCTTTTGTGCAGTTCCACCAAAATTAAGCAAAGTCACCGGTGTGACATTCAAGTTGAACTGCACAAAACACTCTTAAAACATAAGTGTTTCGAGTAGCGAAGCAAAATGTCGCAATAGCAACAAGTTGAATCGATAGCCCATGTTTTAACAGAGGCAAAAAAGGAAACAATTACTTGCCGATAAAGGAGGATGAAACAAACGGTGACAGAAAGAAGCATCTAACTTATCTTGGATGGAAAACAAAGTAGGACAGTAGCATTTCTAAAACGGTTGCATTGATTCATATTAACAGAGACATTCTCTTGAAACAACATTCGTTAAAAAATGTAATTTACTTTTAATAGTGGCATTGCTTCAATTTTCCGGCGGCATTCTTAGATTAACAACAGCAAAATAGCTGTATGGGACATGCCAGCACCATGTGCGTCCACACGTATAAATGGGTGATGTAGAGTATGTAGCCAAGCAGCATATATGCGCTGGTCCCATATTTGTTCTCTTTGAACCTTCTTCCTATGTGAGGGCAGCAAATCTAGTCCTGCACAAACTACCCGACCCCCCAGTTTCTTTCCCTTTTCAACAAAGAGATCGGTTCCTTACAGATGTGTGTACTGGGTTACCCCCCTTTTCCCCTTTTCGACCTACAAAGCGGCTGGATAGCCAGTCTATACTACTTTGTGCCCCTCCTTTCCTCATTGAACCACGTCCTAGATTCTTGCTCCAGCCCACCACACCCTTCTTTCCTCTTTGAACCAAGACCTAGATTCGACTACAGATCGAAAAAGATCCACATGCAGCTAGAGCAACGACGGTTTCAAAGAAACTTATACCTTAGGGTCGTCGGGATGTGGCAAGGCGTGCGGCGGGAGGCCGGATCTGCCCACACTACGTACGACAGCGAGGAAGAAGGGGTCGGTGGCCCTCCCGCACAGGCGCTGGGTGAAAGAGAACAGCGCAGCCGGCAGTGGATTGCCTCCCTCGCCGAAGGCGATAGAGTGAACGCTGCACCTCCTCCCCTTCCCGGTGCGACGGGATACGGACGCCTCCTTCACCAGCTGTGAGGGGGGAGAGAGAGACAAGAGGCCAACGCAGTCTTGTTTAGATCTGGTGAAGAGAGGGTGAGAGACTGTGAATATAGCAAACCCTAGCAAATGAACGCTGAGCCTCCAGCGTGTAACATATATGGAGAGGGTGAGAGAGCGAGACGCGAGAAACTCTATCAAACAAGAGGCTATAATGGAGTAAAAAAAATCTCTCCATAGCAGTGGTTTTAAATAGAATACGCGCGTTCCCGGAAAAAAGAAACGAAAACTGGCGGACAATTTTTTAAGGGTCTGTCTAGGACACATCTAGATGTGACATAGTTATGTCACATCTAAGTTGATGTCCACTCTGTTTGTGGTCTATTTTTTTCCTAGTTTTTTTGTTTCTTGTTGCTACATTATATACTTGTGGGAGCTTAGATGTGATATCCTTAAATAACATCTAGATGTGAATTAGACAAACTGATTTTCTAATGTACCAAGAAACAAAACTCGATCAAAAACACGCCCCCCGCTTCCAGGTCACGAGAGTCGTCGCGCGCACACACATAGACATAGACATGCATATCCGTGTTTACGTAAAATTCCATTTCCATCTCCATCTCCAATCATATTTGTCCAACTGGCACATTATTTACGTTGTTAATTATATACGCAGCAATATTAACGTACAACATCTCTTGTTTGCGCACGTCCGGACCGCTGCCACGGCCGGTCCTGACCAACCCGAACCCTCTTCATCACCCGCGCGTGCTTCCCGCCCGAAACGGTCAGTGCCGCATTCATGCCCGGCCAGAGTGGACGCAACCTCTCACTTGCACGGGCATTGAAGCAGCGCACCGGCCGAGAGAGCGTCGCCCGCTCCGCTTCCGGGTGCACGCAGCTGCTCCATGTTCAAAGGTCGCAATAGCCGGCTACAACATGCATGTAAAAAGTTCTTGGGAGTCCATGCTACAGCTAGCTGTCCTCCCCCAACTCGTCAATCTCTTCCAGTAGTGCTAGTACTCCATGGCGCGATCCATCGACAAGCAGGCGGGAAAGTTATCGTATACTCGGTTTGCGGTGAGTGGCATGCCGAGCGACCGTGTGGGGTCGAGCCATGGAGGAGGGTGAGACACAAACACGACAGTCATGATTTAAACGTTGGTTTTGCTCGATGGCACGATCCAACGAAATGAAATGTTGATTTCTCTCCGTTTCCATTTTTTCTTCGGAAAAACGGAAACTTTCCACTCCATTTTCATTCCTATTCCAAGGTTGCCCCGTTACAACATTCCATCAAATACAAAGGAAAACTAACACGCATGCTGATGCATCTCAATGATTCACAGATCATAGCGAATGTTTACTTCACAACTAAAGAAAAAAGTTGTGAGAGCATGTACGAAAGAAAAACTACTGATGGGGTCCCTACGACTTAAACCCTAAATCCTAAACATGATTTAATTTCCTGGCCAGGTAGAACCCGTCGAAGGAAAGACGGCTGGCACCCTCGGATCATACGGTGCTTTTGTGCAGTTCCACTAAAATCGACCTGAGCATCCCTGATGGCAAAGATATTGAAGAAGTGTGATTAGAATAATAGTACTGGCACTAGTTCATGAGACATAAACTCATCACAAGTAGAAGCCAATAGAAGTAGAGAAAGATCGACATGGAGATGGAGCTACGGCAGTGGAGCAAGCCGGCTCCAAAAGGAAGATGGACTACCTGGGACGTTGGGCTGTAGCTAGAAGGGCGGTTGGGACGCGGCATCGGCCCATACCACGGTGACACCCGATTGGGACGCATCGACTATGGGTTTTCTCCCTCGCCGATGTCGACCGCGTCTACGCAGAACATTGTTCCCTTCCCCCAGCTGCGGGATCAGGCCCGTCGTTCTATGCTTGTGAAGAGAGCAACCTAAGCAAGCAGGCTTGTAGCTTAGGCTCCTGCTAGTGTATATATAGTGGTTTCTTTTCTCTCCATATCAACCATTTTATATTGCGTACGTGTCATTCAAGAGTGAAATGATGGTTGCTTCTTCTGGCTAACTTACTGTGTGATTTGACTGCTCCTTAGTGGCACCTACACGTACCCCCCTACGTGTATGCAACAGTCACACGTACACATGGACGCAAAACGCGCGCGACGCCCTAATGCATGCATGTCCGAGCACACGACGGAACACACACAGTCACGCTCAAGTGCTCAACCTACACGTGCATGCACACACATAGTCAGTCAGGGTGAGCTAGTGACCGTATAAACACCAGAATATATATATATATATATATTGAGCGCAATGAGCGTATTATGAAGTCACTGACCGTATTTTACAAATATACAGTGACAGACAGTGTATTTATCTCGTTTGAAATTAAGCCATATTAACCGGAGAGGAGGCAGTATGGACTAGCATTACTTTGCTGTGTCCCGTCAACTTGCCGAACGAGGAGAAGGTTGCAGGACGGGAGAAGCTTGCGCGCGGTGGCTCGCAGGACAAGGAGAAACTTTTGACTATGCAAGCTTCTCCCTCGCTTGAAACACCTACTTCCTAACTTCTTTTTTTGCGGGGTACCTCGCTTCCTAGTGACCAGTGTCTTGGCTGATCGTCCTAAGAATGCTTATATATGAATAAAGCTCTCTCATTTACCCGCAAAAAAGATTAAGCCATATTAACCGGAAAGGAGGGAGTATGGACTAGCACTACTTTTTGGTGTGTCCCGTCAACTCGCAGAACGAGGAGAAGCTTGCAGGACAAGGTGAAGCTCGCTTACGCCTTTTGACTAATGCAACCTACCCTCGGTGGACATGCATCAGTCCATTCGGTGTCAGATTGTCAGAGGCATACACTGTAGTACCCAACATGCGGAGTACCATCATTGTTCGACTTCACGAAGAGGCGAAGAGCCAAGCGCAGTAGTACGAGTAGTACTACTACTAGAACCGCATGGTGGAGCGTCTGTACTCTTATTTTTTTATCTCTGATAAAGTACACGTTTATTCCGGAGAAGGGCGGAAAATGGCAGCCCAACATGTAATGAATGATATCGATCAACCAACCATGCTCGAATATATCTTGGCCTCCGTGCGAGCCCGTCTGTGTGTTCTCGCTCCTCGTCTCTCTCAAGGAACGGCGGGTTGGCTCTTTGCCGTCAATTGAGATCGGTTTGCTCACACTCCTGTCCCACATGTCAGTGATATGCCAAGAGGAGGTGCGTTGACCGACTGGCCATACGCGTACTTGGTTTTGCACCTTCATACTACTCCTCCCTCCGTCACAGTTTACAGGGCGCGCTTCATTATGATGCATTTCTCTCAATGCATTTCCACCACCAGAGAGACTTTAGACGCGTTTGGTTTAATGCTCAATTAATTAGGGCGTGGTAACCGCAATCAAGTCCACAATTTTCTCTCCATGTACTGTACTACTACGGAGTGGAGTAAGTGCATGCATGTGTGTACCCGGGGTGGAAGCACTGCATGCATGTGTGTACGCATTATTCCCTCTAGTAATAGACGCCGTGCTATAACTACCAATGCTATTTTTCAGGCCGATCGCTAGTCGCCTTGGTCCCACAGATTTTTTTCTTTTTTCTGAAGCGCGCTGTATAAACAGTGACAGATGGAGTAGTATGAGCGGATTCAAAGAAGAGCGTATTGATGGTTGCTTCTTCAGAGCAACTTACAGTGGGAAAGGTGGGGCTTATGATTTGACTGCTCATTACTCACTATTAATGCGGCGCAACGACCGGGCTGAGTCTCCCATGCGGTTGTGCACTACCCCCTCGGTTCTTAAATATACTCCGGAGTATTTGTCTTTCTAGAGATTTCAACGAGTGACTACTCAAATATTTGTCTTTTTAGAGATTTCAAATGGACTGGCACATACGGATGTATATAGACATATTTTAGAGTGTAGATTCACTCATTTTGCTCCGTATGTAGTCACTTGTTGAAATCTCTAGAAAGACGAATAGAATATTTAGGAACGGAGGGAGTACACATACGAAGCAAAATGAGTGAATCTACACTCTAAAATATGCCCGTTTGAAATTTGTAAAAAGACAAATATTTAGGAACGAAGGAGTATAATTTTGTGCATGGCACATGGACCCGGATGATGAAGAGGCTTCTGGCAATGCTATCAAGCTTCCATCATTTGTTTACATAATTGACGTACTATACAAATAATTTTCCAGCGACATGAAATTGTACAATGGTGTGAGCTTTCAGCTTTTGTTTCGCGTGTCTTGCCATCGATGCTCTTTCGGAAACAATAAAAAACTAACTTCCTTGCTAATGCATGTCAATTATTAGCAGATCAGAGCTAATAATTACATCACAACTGAAGACAGAGTTGTGAGAAGGTGTTAAATTAAAATTGATCCATGCTTTCATTGGCAGCAACGTCCCCCCAGCTCTGTCTAAATCAACAAGGCATGTTGGAAAAAAAGTAGCTGTCTGGAGCATGCAACATTCCGATCATTTGTGCAGTTCCACTAAAATAGAGCTGAGCATCCCTGTTCCAAAGATATTAAGTGTGATTAGATAATAGAGGACTGCTGATGAAACAATAAACACACAAATAGAAGCCGGTCACCTTTGCAGTCTCTCTTTAGACTAACTAGTTGGAGAAGATTAGGCTCGGAGTTGGATGAGGAGGATAGAGAAAAACCAATCTCCCTTTGTGCAGTCACACTGAAATGTAGAGACGTTGCCCGTGTGACATTTTAGTACAACTGCACAAAACACTCTTAAGAAAAAGTGATTTGTGCAGTTCACCAAAAGGTCGCAATAGCAACGAGGTGAAATGGATAGCCCTGTTTGCAAAAAAGAGGTAGAAAGGAAACAATTACTGGCCAATAACAGTTGATGACACATGCAACAACAAAAAATAAGCATATTCCTTGTCCTAAGGGAAGATAACAACACGGTTGTGTTTGTCTAAAACGGTGTGAGGACGAGAATGCAATATGGAAAGTACGCCGGACGAGCTACGTTTTGGGCAAAGAACTATGGAAGATCCACATGCAGCAACGTGGGAAGACGGGCAGTGGAGCAAGGCCGGAGGGGATACCTGGAGGTCGTCGGGATGTAACTAGGTGAGCAGCGGCGGGAGGAATCTGCGAGCAGGTGGCATAGGCCCTGCCGCGCCGGAGCTTGGTCAGAGAGAATGGTGTGTACCGCAGATCGAGACGTGCTGCCTCGGCGACGTCGAACAGAGAAACGATGCACTTCCTCCCTTTCCCCCAGCGGACGGGATGCGGCCGGATCAGTGACCAACGGTGAGAGAGGGAGAGAGAGGCCACCACACTCCCTTTCCCCCGACGGACGGGATGCGGCCGGATCAGTGACCAACGGTGAGAGAGAGAGAGGCCACCGCAACCTTGTGTGAGATGCTCTGAAGAGCAACAAACCAGGCAGGCAGGCTCCATTGTATATAGTGAGCGGACTACCTTTTTCTCCATAAAAATCATTTTATATTATGTGTACGTGCCATTGAGCGCTATAACTTTATTTAAAAATAACGCGGCAATGCGTCAAGTCGAACTTTGTTTCGTGCACGCGTGGTACACGACCTCCCTAGTTAAACAACCGCTACAGGCGTTCAAATTAGCACGTGGGCTGCCATTTCGTAAAGAAATGAGCTCCACCGTGTACCCGCGCGGGTGTGGCTGGGCATGAAGCGTGAGTACGTGCACGGTGCACCTATTCTCTTCTTGTATACGTACACCACCTACGTGGGGTTGTGTGAGAGAGATACAAACCTAGGGAGATATAGTGTGTG